>NW_010433033.1:95324-101498 GCF_000710305.1 Buceros rhinoceros silvestris
GTGAACAGTAGGAGGGCACACGTGTAGAGGAGAAAAGAGGGGACAGAGACCTGTTCTCAACCCAAGGTAGAGAAGTCATCTCTCTGTTGTAAGTAGGAAGATGGGACTGTTCCAGGAACTCTATCTCAGAGGATGCAAGGATGGTCTCACCTCCCATGTATACACTTTGAACCAAGGAATGATAAAGGAATTTCTACAGAAACTTTGTCTCTAGCAAAGATGTCCAAATCATGAGGATTCCTCTAGGACTTCATTCTGTTGACCTTAAAATCAGACTCCGGGTCAGAGGATGCAGTACAGAGGGTACATGAATCCATATCAAATCTGTTTCAGTAGCAAAGCCAGAGTGAGAGACAGAGAGAAACCAAACTGGAACTCTTAACATAATTTCCAGTCTTTGCCTTCAACCATTCTAATTTTTTAACATCTGTGATTTTACTTGCTGTCCTAGACACCCACCTGCCTTTTAAATTTATCAAAATAGTGACTGCAAAGGCAAAGTCAAAGGTGTAGTTGGGTAAATCGGGAGCATGAAACTAGCAAAGGCCAAGCTAACAGTTTATTGCAGCAGGCATTGATTCATAGTTGCTAACCAACGTGAATAAAATACGGACAAGTGTGCCACTTAAACTGACTGGGTGTGCTGTTTGCCCATTGATTGGAGAGAATTAAACCAATGGCGCAGGCCCTACTCCACAGCCATCATGCCGCAGACGGAGGAGTATATTTCAACGAGGCACCAATTCAATGTTTTCTTCTGTTTTTATAGCCCCATCATGATCTGGATTTTGGTTCTGAGTAAAAACGATGGGCCCATGTAATCACAACCTTTAAAAAAAAATGGCAATCTATAATTCATATAATTTCATTGCAGGTGTCAAAGCACAAAAGTTAATATGAACTTAGGATGGGTAATAAACTTAGGCCATGACAGTCCTGTGTCGATATCTTTCTGAGCTGTGCCTCCTATTAGCAAGGCAAGCACTAAGCTGCAAGGCCTACCCTTGAATCCTGGGGAGGACAAAAGGCTGGAAAAATTGAGAAGAGACTATTATCCTACTGTTTGCTTTGACTTGACAGGAGGTTAGGGAGTTCAAAGAGAAGTCTGCAGAGACAAAAGTTCATTTCTCTTGTTATAAGAAACTCCCACCTCCTTCCCACTCCTCCACCAATGGTTTATAATGAAAAATGTAAGTGTTTTAGGCACTTAAAGACTTCTTCTAAGTGTAGGCACAATACCTTTCAAAGTAAATACAAGTACTCCTAGGAAAGCCACCAGCACAGCAAGCACTGTAAACAATACTTACACAGAGTGGGTTTAATGAGTCATATATCAAAGAACTAGAAATACCTACCTCAAACAGACCCCTCACAGTAATCACTAAGCTCAGTGGCTGAGCTGTTTACACTAAAGGCCATTCATTATGCATGCCCTAGCAGTGAACAATAGCAATATTATGCTGAAAAGTTGAGTAAATCTATTGCACCTTTCACCAATACCTTCATGAACCGATGAATCCACGGGGATGGATGGCATTATTCCACAAAGTATTGTGAAAACAGGCACCGTTGTTAGACCCACAATACACCAGTGATAACCAAGTAGAGCCGGAGCGTAAAGGAACATATCATTACTGCAGGTGAAGGAAAGAGAAGTGTTCTGCAAACACATGTAGAGGAAAGAATATGCTTTTTGTGTGTCTCACTCATGGTTAAAGTATAACTGATTTTCACGTTTGAGCAACGGCTTCCTAAATATAGCCTTGACAAACATCTGCCTTTGCTCCACTTTCTTGTCTGTTTTTGGAAAGAATTCTGACCAATGCTAAAATGAGGAGTTTAAAACTAAATGTAGGATGCTTGAAAAATTAGTTCTTTTTTGAAGGTCCATCTTACTTGTACTGGAAGATCTAGCCTGCAGGCAACATTGGCTGAAGTTGGAAGGGGAGAGGTGGGAGGTGAAGGAGAAAGGGGTGAAGATGGAGGGGAAGGATGAGATTGAAGTACCTGAATGGATATCTTGTTAGTGCAAGAGCATCCCTCACTGGCAAAGAAGAGGCAAGGACTTAGACTAGGTTTTGCCTCTTTTCTGGGTGAAAAAATATAGTCCTGAAGTCACCAATAACAGAAACATCTTGAGGTATAAGAAAATGTGTTATAAAAGCATTATGTAAAAAGCATTATATAAAAGGATTATGTCTGAGCAATTATAGACAAAGAAGGATTTATCTGCCTCATATTCACACCTTACACATTGCATGTGTTTATGCCTGTATTAAACACAGAGAAGCACATTAATAGAGTATTACCATACAGATAACACACATATTTCTAGAGAGAGAGGGTGAGCATACAGTTATTTCTGTTTAATCCAAATAATGGAATTTATTTTTAAATGCTAGATTTAACTTAAATCAATTAATCAGGCAAGGGTAGAACATGGTCTAGATTTTGGCAGTTCCCATGGGATGAATATTAAAGCAGTGAAAGCAGCTGTAACAGCAGCTCTTCTGTTTTAATGCAACTGCTTTGGAAATGAGCTGTATACACATCCCACACTACTTCTATTCTAGAGGAGGCATAGAAGTAAGAAATACAGATAAAAAGGGTCTCACTGTCCAGTCATGCTAGGCACCTTTACAACCACATGAAAAAGTAAAGTCCCTGGCTAACAGAGTTTATAACCTCATTTAGGACTAGCTGTAACTTACAGTAGACCTCTCGACTGCCGTATCCCCTTCTGTCATTTATATCTCTTGGACATATGTGCTGCAAGTGAACATAAAGTAACCACATCTTACTCAAATGTCATACACCCTTAAGTGAAAATTAACTAGGCCCTGTGTTTATTACAGGGGAGCTTGCTAGACCTCCTTGGGTTCTGGGTCAGTTGGTGTTTCTTTATGAACCCCTTTATGAAAGTTTTCAATGCTTTATAGCTCAGCCATTAAATTTTGCTCCAGGCTGAAACTTCTCACAAAAGGTTTAATTCTACGAGAATTTTTTTTTTTTTTTGGTAATATATTTTCAAAGAGATCTCTTTGGTCATTTTTAAAACATAAAAAGACTAAAAAACAAACAAAAAAAAAGTTAATTGGTTTTAGGCCGTCTTTAGGGCTTGCCATAATTCAGAAACAACTTAGAGCTGGCCATTTTTGGTGTTTGAAGACTGTCTACTGAGCTTGTACTGGGACATTTTATTGCGTTTCTAAAATGCATGTCTATAAATAAGTAGCCCTACACCTTTTTATGGTTATTACAATTTGGTTTTCACCCCCATGGGCTGAGATCCTGCTTGTCTGACTCACGCAAAGTAATCCATATTGAGTATGATAAGCAGTTTTAGGCCTCCATTGTAAGTGTTTAAATTCTAGAGAACTAAATCTTTGCTTAATATAATTGTGTAGTTTTTAGCATGCTCTTTAAATCTCCTGTTTTCATAGAATTTCGATAGTGTTGAATATTGCATGGCACTTCCACGTTTGTGCTAAAATTAGTTCCTGCCCTGGCCACACTGGTGCTTTTATTCCAATTCTAGGAAGATGAACTTGTCAGGAGTGTGACCTAAACTGATCCTGTTCAAACTGCCCCACTGCAGATGTTTGTGGCTCCTGGAGCCAGGGAAGCTTACAGCTTGAATATTTAATAGCGCCCACCTCATATGTGATTAGCACAACAAACCAAGAGGCACGACTTGTCCTTGTGAGTATTGGCGAGCTTCACAGGAAGGGGACAGGGACTGACGTTAAGTCTACGCATGCTCTGTGAGCCTCTCCACGTGAATTCTTCCACAGAGCTATAAATGAAATGAAGACATATTTGCAAAAGCTCAAACCAGGACATTATCCACGCTGAAGAACCTGAGAACAAAAAGTTCTGGGAGTTGTATCAAAAATCTCCATGTGGCTGACTTCTGGCTATGGATCTCAAGAGCTGTGAAACCCCACCAGCACTCTCTGCTGTCCCAGTGCTGGTGCAGCTTGTACATTCCTCCATCACCAGATCCATTAGAGTCCTAAGCTAGTTTTAGTGCAGAAATCTGCTTCTTTAAAAGCTCTTTAGATTCCTTTTCTCTCATCTGGGAGACAACCAAGGCCCATCTTTGACTGGGCTTCTCCACCCAGGGCCCATCTTCTCTAAGCACAAACCAGTGCTCCGCCCATACCCTTATGTATCTCCATTCCTCCTCACTCTTCCTGCCACCTTCACAGCTCTCTCTACCAGCTCCACTTTCCCTTCTTTCTGTCTCATGCTTCTTCCTCCCAAAATCTTCCCAGCCCAGCTTCACACTCTCACCTGAAAGAATCAGTGTACCACTATTTTAAATGCTGATACAGGCAACAACATAGTGGGGCAACTGGTAAGTGGTAACTGCAGCACACAGGCTGTACGTGCCTGTAGTTACCGTGATCTGACTGCATTTATTATGCAGAAACATGCTGCTGCTATGCGGCATGCAGAGAGCAAGCCCTCTTCGTCCTGCCTGACCTGTGACATGGCAGGTCAGTGCGAGCTGCAAACACGAGTCCAAAGCTCTTGTACGTGTTATGTCTACCTAAGGGTGACCCTGAGCTCACCCAGGCTAGGAGGGTTACGCTTAAGGTAGTTACCGCTATGCACATCATGGGATTAATGCAACATGACTGATATCAAATTAAAGGAGTAGCAACAAAGAAACATTCCTTGTAGTTTATGATAAAAGGAGAAACAGATGTTTATAAAAAGACATAAGGAGCAACAGAAAAATAAAGAGATAAACTTTCACATGCTCTATCTTTGCTAAACCTCAGGGGTAAAACTCAGGTTTGAGCCGGAAAAAATATCTGTTGCATATTAAACTTAGATTTATTGTTAGGACAGGCAGCATAAATACAAACCTATACTTTACCTGCAAACTCAAACTTTTATTAGATGGTTTCATCCTAGAGCTCTCTCCAACCACCCCTTCAGGCCATGTCTTTATCTAGTAGATTCTTTCTGCATTACAGCTCTAATACACAGCTCTTCCCATCCACTAATCACAGCTCATCTTGATTACTGCAGCATTCTTTTCTCTGGCCTTGACAAAAGCAATCATCCTCATGTCCATTAAGAACATGCCTGGCAAAAATTATTTTCTAGCCTGTTTCTTTTAACCATTTCACTCCCTCTTTTCATTTTCTTCTGTTGGCATCCTTTCCCTGTTATATCAAATACAAAACTACTTGTTTTATCTTAAACAAAACTCGTTGCTGATCTCACTCACACTTCCTATCATCTTTTCTTCATTAATGAGTTGTTTGCTCCTGTCTGACCTCTTAAAATTTCAAACAAATGCTTTCATGGTTTTTCTCATAGGTTCTCCTCACAGTCTTAAAACAAAAGATTTTCACGGTCACACATAAGCATCATTTCAGCATTCTTCAGACTTCTCCTTGAAACATTCCTTCTCTGTGAAATCTGGAAAAACTTGTCAGTGGTTAAACTCACAGTGTGCTGAGACCACCATCTATCATGCTGACCTACATTGTCCCTTGGTTTCCCCGAAATACCCTCAGTTATGTCTGCAGCCATATGTTGTCTCTTGTTTTGGGCTCAGATGCATAATCAAATTGCCACAGCTTCACGAGTACCACGTGTTAGCTGAGCCAAAGCAGTAATTTGCGTAGTTTTAAGCCACAGCACATGCAAGTTAAAATGCACTAACTTAAACCTCAGTGAAATGGGTTTAAGAACATAAGTTTACATCATGACAACTAAGAGTATGCATGCAGCGAGCCACTGTGGCAACTTGTTAGACCGTTGAAACTTAATCATGTGTCTGGAACTTTACACGTCGAACTGTGTTTGGAGCAAAAAACTGTTTTTCATACATCCACGTAGCATTCAGAGATTTAACAGAGCTTCTCGGATTTACTACAATGAAGCAAGTGACTACAAGAAATGGCCTTACCTGAAGACAATGTCATTACGTGAACAGCTGGATGCACTGTTCCTGAAGTGGACTGATCTGTCCCTGTTCTTATGAGAGCTCCCTGCTGCAGCGTGCTTCTCAAGAACTGATAACACTTTACCACATTGTTCAAAGGTAGAACTCTTTCTCTCTCCTCTCCTGTACCTTTTTTCCCTCCATCTTCTTCAGTACCTAAACCACATCCTCAACATACTTTCTCCCCTTCTTCCTCCCCACATTTT
>NW_010433033.1:101609-102052 GCF_000710305.1 Buceros rhinoceros silvestris
TCTTCTTGTTTGTAGCAGCAGCTGTGGGAAAAAGAAACTGAAGAAGTTTTCTTCACCCTCTAAAGCTCTTGAGAGTTGGTACTGCCAATGTGGCAAGGTAACACTTTCCAGGAATAAACAGAATTTTCTAAAACTTTTTTGTTTTGGAGTTGCCACGTTTGGGACTGAGTTACAGTCCCAAAGTCACATAAAGTTGTGTGGCCAAGACCTTGTCAATAAATAAAAGCACATTCTTTCGAATGTGATACTGGAGAGGACACAGGCAGAAGTTGAGGACATGTCTCAACAAGAGTTAACAAATAACTTGAAAATACTAGAGGATGAGCTTTTTTGTCAATGAAAGATAATTGTTAGGCTTCCATTCTCACATTCCACAAGTGCTACCTTCCTGCCTAGTGTATCTCACTCTCTTCTGTGCCTGTTTAAGCCTCAAAACCGCCTGC
>NW_010433033.1:102171-102899 GCF_000710305.1 Buceros rhinoceros silvestris
AAGTAGTCTATCTTTATACGTAATCCAAGTGGCCAGGGAGAGATGAGAAAGCTAATGATTAATCCCTTGATTAGCTGGAGTAGATATGAACTGTTTTTTAAATAAAGGATTCCCTCCATCAGCAATACAAGCTTGTACAAGCAGCTATCAAATACAATTCTCAGAATTGCTGAAGTCTCTTTGGAATACAGGTCCGACTGAAAAATATTGTTAAAACATGTACTCTCCTAAACAGTTTAGTAAGAAAATGCAATCAGAGGTTCTGAATGCCTAAGGAAAAACATACATTCATGTTCAATTTCAGACACTCTTAGAAACAAAATAGTTACTTCTCTCTGTAACCTGGTGAAGCAAGTGTTTAACCCTCTGAAATATTAGAGGAGCAGAAAAAAGGAAGACAGGGAAAAGGAAAGAGGAAAGGAATCAGCCTGACATTGCTAAGTGATTTGCTCATGAACAAGATCATCATCAGATTTAAAGGATGATCCATCTTAATTTACTGAGATTTGTAAAATGAGCATAGAAGTTCCAAACACGATTCTCAAGCACAGGGAGCATGTGATGCTACGTATCTACCTAATTGTTTAATAGTTGTTTGCACAGGACAGATAGTTTGGGCCAAGAATGAAAGATGATGGGTTTTGTTATTGAGGATTTTTTTCCAATGTTACTGTCTAAAAACAATAATGAAACAAACATTGCAAGAAGACAAGCTAAATCATTGGCAT
>NW_010433033.1:102938-109345 GCF_000710305.1 Buceros rhinoceros silvestris
CAATAATGAAACAAAAATTGCAGGAAGAAAAGCTAAATCATTGGCATCCCTGCAAATGGAATAGCCAAATACTCATGACGCTGCCACCACAGATTTCTGTATTTAAAAAAAAAAAAATCCCAAACTCTGAAATGTGGCTGTTTTGAAAAGAACTTTGCACGCGTGTGCTTGGCTCTTTTCTAGATCGTCTTTGCAACTGTTGCTACACTGGCAAACGGAGCCAGGCCAAATTCAGGGCTGATTCATAGCTGATCTTTGGCTAACATAATTTACGCAACAAGAAAAAGAGGAGTTGCAACTTGAAAACCATCAATCAGGAATGCTACAAGGTATAGCAATCCCCTTTACTACTCCCTCTTATCCACGTCAATATGCACTTCGGCTTTTTGGTCCTCTTAACCCTTGTAAAAGTTTGCTGTCATTGGGCTAACCCACTGCCGCCACAGTTGTTTGAGATGTACTGGCTTATTGGAGGTGTTGTAGGGAAGGATATGACCGGCGGGTGGAGATCTAATGGGATAACCTAAGTTATCTAAGATGGCACTAAAAAGCTATGTTTAAGCTAGTGAATTGACACCTTAAAGTCAGCAAAATATCTGACATTTACTGATGTCAAAGCAGGTAAATTGCGTTCTCTCTGGACACCTCCAAAATGTTATAAAACAAATTCTGATCTAAGGCATAGACTAATCCTGCCCATCTGAGGCTATCTGGGCTATTTGAGGGACAACATTATATTTTGGAGCTGAATTTGAACCAATGTTACCTTTATCACGCTCCTTGTCACTGGTACCTAGGCCCATGCCGAAAGCCTGTGTGTCGACCGGTCTGTTTAGTACTTTCTGACTGCACCGATGACCATAGATATGATCTGGTCATCTCATTTGTGCTCTGTTCAAATAGTGAGAGAAGAAAGGGCGTCTCAGATAGGGCAGAGACTCAGTAGAGAAACCGCCAGAGACTATATATTGCGCAGTCCAACACAGAATCAGCAGGACAAGGGGTTGTTTTCACAGGTTTGTGTATAACATGGAACTGGCTTCATTCTTTTGCAGTTCTCATATTCCTGCCCCAGTTAGCGGCTAGACACAAAATTAAATTATTTGAACATTTCAAAGCCTGAGAAATAAATAAGCCTGGGCCCCTCACTCCTGAGTTTTAATAACTTTTGCATTTAGATATTGACTGTATAGTAACTAACATCCATGTAGCAGGTGAGATGTTCCTAGATCTCAAGGAATCCAGTCTTTAGAAAAATTAAAATCTAGATCCTTCAAGCATTATCAGTATTTCCTTTGAGGAGGGGGAAATGGTACCTGTGGCTTTTTCAGTAGCTAATTTATGTCCTAAGGTGAGGAAAATCTTATTATTTTCCACACCAGTTCACCTAGGTCTGTTTGTAGTATAAGAGACAACCCCCCTAATTATATGTTTCATATTTTTCTAAGATTCTAAGCCAATTTATTTCTGAAAAAACCTGTATCTCTGAATTGTGAAAATCACTCCATAAATTCAGAGTTAGAACAGTCAAGGTCTGATACCTTATCTGTGCTCTTACTGTGTACAAGGTCACATCATCAGCATGTAGATGTACAGAATATTTCATGAACTATACAGCGTCGACAGGTCATTAATAAAAACCGCAAAAGTAAAAGCCCTCTAATTAGCTCCTGAGGTAACTTCGCATGTAACATTTTCACCTCAGATTCGACACCATTAAACAAAATGACTGGTGTTTGCTCTCTAATGTAGCCAGACAACCATTCTTCTGTAGTTAAACTCAGCCAAATTGAGGGAAACTTAGATAGCAATATGTTGTGATTTATTGGCTCAAAGGCCACAGTCAAATCAATATAGATAGTTCCAGCTTGAAAAATTATAATGTATGTCTATAACAATATCAAGGTTACCTTGAAAAGAGCAATGTAGCAGGCCAAAAACATGACTAAAATAGGGTCAATACATTATCTTTGAAAGAAACGCTCATTAATTTTTGAGCAATTGGGAGAAAACAGAGAAAACACCGATAGGTTGTAATTAGGGCAGTACAACAGGGTTGCTATAGCGTCATTTCAAATGGTCGGTTCTCTCAAAATAGAAAGTAGGTATTATAACACAGATCCAGCAACAGGTTTGAGAAGAGCTTGCAGAAGGTATTTAAAGAAGCACGGGATAATGTTCCCAATGGCTAATGCACTGACTAGAAGGTGGGCTGAGAGCAATGAAGCCACTTTTATTGCGGACTCAGTGTCTCCACTGCAGTACAGATGACTAAGAGGACATTTTCACGAGCATTTTTAAGGCAAGGTAAAGCTAAGTATACAGGTGTTATCAGATACAACAGGCATATAGACGGCAAAATAGGAGATTAAATCATCAACTCTTTTTCCTTAATTAAAAAAAATACTTTTTATATGGGAAGGTAGGGATGCAAGATTAACTGAGTGACACTGGCTGGATTGAAAAAGAATAAATTCTTCCTCTCGCATTAAGTGTTTGTGATTAGGAACAGCTTGCTAATCAGAAATGAACTTTTCCAAGGTCTCTAAGTCTCCAGCTCTGCTAGGAAATAAAACAGGGCACAGGCATGTTCACAACATCAGCACTCAACATGCTCTGCTGCCGCAGCTTTGTCCCACTAACACGACCTAGGTCACTTCATGGGTTAGCTTGTGGAAAGACTATTTCCTGTTGGCATCATGGCCTGTTCTACTTAACAGTTTTGATCTGGCCCTCGAGTCCAATCAAGCTAAGATGACAGAGCTACATGCCCTGTGTGGCGCAGGGAGAAGCCTTTGTTGCAAAGAATATGTAAATGCCACCTTTTCTTCTTTTTGCAAATTGCCATTGACTGTTTTTTCATTAATGTGTTATTTGATCCTGTCTGATGAATAGGTTGTTAAAAAAAGGTATTTCAGTCTGTGTACTGGGGACTTTTTGGTGAGCATAGTACTTTCTGCTATTTGTTATTTGACATTCATAGTGGTTGGTCACCCGTGTGCATTGCTTCTGCTTTCTGGATTAATTGAGAGAAAGAGATTTATGAGAGTTTGAGATGGCCAGACAAACTAATCCAAGTTTGAAGAGATTAGAATGCATACCCATGAATAACATTCTGTAACCATCTTGTAACCTTAAAGTCCTTAGTGTAAAAGGTACGCAAGGCCTTTTACAGCAGTATCTAAACTTGAATGACGTGTTGACAATTTAAAACAACTGGAATTTATTTCAAAGCTAATTAAAAACCTGATAAACTACTTCATGCTGGTATAGGGGAGACATTGAAATTAATTAGTGTCAGTTTATACAAGTTTAAATTTTGACACTTTTCCATCAAATAACTTAAAGATTGTGAGGTTTTATATTTCTTAAATCTCATAATCCTTATAAAATCCATATGAAAGAAGCTCCAGTCCAAAGTTTTCACATTCCCCTCAGAGGGGCAAATTGACAGTCTTTAAATGAGACTCTAAAATCAGACCCCTGCTCCTTCTGTCATATTCAGAAGAGGTTCTTTCCACAGAGGGATAGTGATCTTGAACACAGAGTAAACAAATAGGCAGAGCTGAAGGTATGGAAACCTCAGGTCTTGCTCCTAGACAAAGTACAGTACTGGAGAGTCATTCTGCAGCAGCCCGTAGAGGGTTCACTGCAAAAGCTAATGGCTCTTTAACCAACTGTCCTGTGATTTTTTTTCTACTCAGGTTTAATCACTTTCTTAACAATTTTCTTTGTGCAACTATACATGAAGTTGGTTGTGGTTTTTCTTTTTGTTTTCCAAGTGGTAATTGCCCCAAATATACTGGAATAGAACTATTATTATCACTACTGTTGAGGTGTTAGTATAGTTCCTAAGCAGAAGATTGCAATAACATCCCGAGAGAGTGCTGGTCCTCAGTACTCAGGCTGTGCCTAGAAGTCAAAGTCAACAGAACTTTCTCCTACTCTACCATGGACTTTCCAGGTGGTGGGTTTTGCCTTATGTACCCCAGTTTGTAAATGGATAACAAAAACGTAACCCATTTATGCAAAATGTTTTCAGATCTACTGGTGAGAACAGTTGTATTTCACTGTGGCATCCATATGATCGGACAAAAAGAAAATAAAATTGGTATTTATTGTTAATTTTTCAGCCTAAGCAGGAAACATGGAATGAGAGTACTATAAGAGACAGACCTTATGGTGTTAGTTGAAACAGTTAAACACTAACCAGATATCATTGAACAGTTACCTTCCCATATCTGACTGAGATACATAGAAATACACAGAAATTATTAAAACTTACCAAAGGTATTATATTTGATGAGGAAAATGCTAAAAATACAGGAAATAAAAAGTAAAACCATGTGTTAGTTGGTGAGAAATGATTTCTGCATTCTTACAGTACCAACCTCTTAATCATATTAACAATTTTCTATTATATTTAACGTCATATGAGTCCTATGCTGATTGAATTGTCACTGTTGTCTGTGTAAGACATAAGTAAGAAATACTAACGTTTATGAATAACGGGAGAAAGTTAGTGGGTAACTTCAAATTGAGAGACTATATGATTGAATAGTTGCTACTCGACATGCTGAAGTCTCTTCTTGTTAAACTTAATTTAGATAGTGAATAATGTAGAAATAGTGGCACAAATTTTTGCACAAGGAAAGTAAGGGTTATACGCTGCAGGCAGCTCCCATTCACATGCTTATCCAAACCGAGGTCCATGTTCCATGTATCCATGACTATGGCTACCCTTCCAGACTCAGCATAGGTTTATCTGTCCACTCAAGGACAACCTCCAAGGTACCACCCAATAAACACAACATCACTCATGACCTAACCACACTGTCAGCCATGGTTTCCATCTCCAGATACTGTTAACCTGTACTAAATTTAACTGAGGGAGAAAAGCTTACATGTTTCAGCCTGTCAATCCTGCTTTACTTCATGTTTTGTAGACATGTTTTGATTTGGGTTGCTGACTGATGAATACGCACCTGTATTGTAGTTGAACGTTATATAATAGGCACTCCCAATACTTTCTTATTCAAATGAACGTACTCTTCCGTAAAAGTAAACTAAATGTCAACTCAAAAGCTGATTAGAAAGGATGTTAAAGCAAACTGTAAGTTGTTAGCAAAGAACTAGAGACATGCACTAGGGCTATAATCTCTTTCACTGAACAGCTTTTTGTCCTTCTGGAGCTACTGAGATCCAGGCATCCTCAGTCTGACTGTTTTATTTGTGAGAAGATAGATTCTTGCATGCTGTGTTTTCAGTCGCTCAAACTGGACATCTGATTGATTGCCAGGGAGCTTGTTTCTGCTTTAATTGCTAACAGAAGAATAATCTTTAACACAGATAAGATTCCGAGAGAAATTAAAAGACAATCAAAAAACACCTGAAAGCAGTCTACTCAACAGCTTGCATCACTCTTCCCAGGAGAAGACACATTTGACAACGAAGACAAGATCTCAAATGTAGAGATGATTACAGAAAGTGTCTATGGGTTGGAAAGAATTTGAGAAAGAAAAACTTGTGCGGAGCAGATGCGGATACATTGAGACAGTGAGATTTAGCCACAGGAGGACACAAACCAAATGATAACAGGTTAGGTCGAAAAGAAGCTGAAGCAGTTTCATCTCAGTTGGCACTTGTTTTTTCATTTATAGCTGGAGGCAAAGTATTGAAGTTAGTGAACACCAGGGGCAAATTCTCTTTGTCCTGAGGAGCCCAGCCCAAGTAAAGAACAAGACATTTGATCCAAGAGAAATACACAAATTGAGAACTACATTATAATACATAGAAGAAAATATCGTGTTGCTTTCATCACCTAAATCTAATCCTTCGCAGAAATCTGATGATCTTATTTAGTCCATGGATTAAGACACAGAAGAAATGCAATCAAATCACAATAAAGGTTATGTATCAATAAGGTGTCAGTTGTGCATAAGGATGAAGTATTCTAGTCATAATTAAATTTCAAATCTAATTATAATTTGAGGAGGCCTTTTAATTACATTGCAATACTTCGCTTTTGTAGGAAGATGATTGCTATAGCATCTTTTATCTGTAATTTTCTTTTAATTAAAAAAATGTAAATAAATCAAAACCACCTACTTAAAATATTTACATCTTAAATGAAAACAAACAAAAAATGTAGAAATTTCTCCATCCAGGTCTTATCTGAATCACACCTAGGTGCATTTTCTTTTTTTAATGTTCCTAATGAAGTAGTGAATTTTACATTATTACTTCTTTCACATAACCAGAAATGGCCAAGTGACTTTGGGCAAAAGAGAAAAAAGAGGTTTCTCAAAGCAAATACTGTCAGGCAGGAAAAGTACTAAGCCTTTTTTTCCAAAAAGATGTTGGGACTGTAGGACATCCTTTGAAAAGCTGCTGGATGCTTCCCTACA
>NW_010433033.1:109432-111795 GCF_000710305.1 Buceros rhinoceros silvestris
CACCTCACTTATGCAGCCATACTCAACTGTTCAATAGCACAGCAATTTCCGATGCTTCTACTTATTAGTACTTACGAACCTCCTGCGGTTAGGTTTCTTTGTCCTCCTTGTGTTTCTTTGAAGCACTTAGTCATGGTCAGTTTGTATCACCTGCCTCTGTGCTAACTTCCTGTGTTGGTTTAAGCAGCTCCTTTTCCCCTGACATTAGTCTTCCTGATGTGATGGCTTGATAAGAAAAATTTTTCTTCTTGGCTTTCATTTCTCTAAGTGAAACAAGCAAAAATGTCTCTTAGTCTTTTAAGACAGAATCTCAGTTTGCCTGAGCACCTCCTCTGGTTTGAGTTAGTCTTTCCTGAAGAGAGGACACCAGAATTTTGCCAGGAAAGAGTAAGGTACTCCAAGTAGATCCCCAAGTCCTCTGGAGTGGCATAAATCCTATGCTATTGCTATGGCAAAACCCTCTCTTACTATATATTAAGGCCAGTTTTGTCCTTCCATAAACTCCTCCTATAGGTGGCTTGTCATCCACGGTCATTTCCAGGTGACAGTGAGGATACCCTCTATGATCATGCATTTTCTAGTGTTCAGTTTTATTCCATCCCTACAAAATAAGACCTCAAGATCTAGTTCCAGCTGTAAGATATTTCTGCCTTTTTGTTTTGTTTTGTTTTGCTTTGTTTTCCATCAACAAGTTTCATTGCAACATTTTATACCAAGTTTATCAAACTAACCCAACACTTGTAGAGGAGCTCTGTTAATAATTTCTCTCAATCTCTACCCCTCCTGTGTGTCTCTGTTGTGGAAAAGTCCTTATGCAGTATTTTTTTATTCTGTAGTAAATTCCTTACTCAGGTGTGTCACTCTACTGTTCTTTTATCTTCCTTTCTCCAGTCGAAAAAATGATTCAAAAATTTTAACGAAACATTAACCACTTACTGCAGTACTACATATCAGTCCAGGTAGATTGAATATACCACTTTTCCTTTGCTCTGAAGACCTGCTGTTTTATGGAAGAAAGCTATCGCTTTAGTCTGCCGTCTTTTGTAAACTCAGGTTTTATTCCACCTCATTTTCTATTTATCCTACGTCTTTATTCTACAAACTTTACTTTAAAGCCTGACTCACAACCGATACCAGACACCCAAGCTTATAATTGTCCAGATACTCTTTTTCCTACTCTCAGATACATACGTATATTGCAAATATGCATGTAAATAGATTTGTGTATCTACTTGTGTGTATATACATATAGAGTTAATCTCTTTTCACACGGTACTTTCCTGACTTGGAAGCTGTTTATACCACAATACATGAGAAATCAGGTACCTTTTCTTCCGAGTACTGAAGTGGAAGACATCTGGTACTCTCAAACTTGAACAGGTTAAATTCTTTAAGCCTTGTTACATTCCATGTTATAATCTCCACTTCCATTTCCATACCTTTGTTCCTATTAGCTGACCTACCTTTGCTTTCCATATTAAATATTATCATGTTAATGGCAAAAGACAAATTTTTTATTCTGTGTTTTTCATCTCTATCCCATCCTACTGTAGAGTAATCCTGTTTTGTCTTTCCTTCCTCTCTTCCCATTTATAAATTTATGTAAAAAAAGAAAAAACCTAACTGTTTGTTTTAATATTCTTTGTACATCATACTCTAGCTTTACTACTGACTGTTCATGCTTTATCAATACAACTCCTTAAGTCAGTTTTTGTTGATGTTCACTCCTCTGTTTTATTCTCCTTGGGATTTGTGCTTATTTCTACTATACAGGTTTAGGCACTTTTTTTTTGTCAGGTAATGTTCCCCCTTTTGCTGAGATACAAATTGTTAACAGATTTTGAAATGTGGAATAAATTATTAATTTATTCTGTATTTAAATCCCTAGTTTCTCAGCCCAACTCATTTAAAAAAACACACTTACTTGAGTTTATCTTTTTGAACTGAACCTTTGAACCTTCAGTTATTCTGCCACTTAATTTTATCATGGTCAGTCTTTACAAGGGTTATTTTCTACCATCCCTGCTCCCCTCAAGTCTAAATTAGTATTGATTCTCAGGTGTTCAGTGAACTTTGTTCAAAGAAACAATTTTCCTCCCATAGTATTCTGTCATAACTGAACTTTATCATTATTTCAAGGATTCGATCTCCAAACTAGTAGTTGATCTGTTAGTCCATAACTGCTAGAATGAAAACTAATATAAGCACCACATTCAGACAGGGCTGTGGATCATTCAGAGTTAATAAAATGAGATCTGATCCTCATCCATAAATTTTCTTAACTGGTAATAACAGCAGAGGTTGCTTTCTCACTTCTGTAATCTCTGTGCAAGAGGAGTGGCTGGGGGGGGAAAAGAATTTGT
>NW_010433033.1:111919-131959 GCF_000710305.1 Buceros rhinoceros silvestris
AGCAGGAAGGAAGGTCTCTGACCTGACCCCAACTACTCTCCTAATATATGGGACAGTAGGGTTATAAAAAGGCAGGCAGAGGAGGCAGACAGCATAATCCACATTAGACTGCGTATACTCAGACACCTGAGAGTCCCACTACGTACTGGCTGTCATACAGAGATTCCTTAGACTGTGGGTATACATCCAGTTTATCAATGTCAGTGACTAGCTGCTCGCTGCCATTCTTCTTCCGGTCACGACCAACACCACAGCAGACCCGGTCATAGGGAATCTATGAGCAATCCTCATTTGTTTTAGCTCAGAATTAGACAGATGACTAGTTTAATCTGCTGATGAAGACAGTTTGAGCTGACCTTGCTGAGTCTGCACTGGGGCTGACCGGGGCATGTTCTCACATTGGCTTCTCCAGGCAAGACTGCGAAAGTGAGAGCTCACAGCTGGTAGGCAGCCTCCCAGGCAGCTGGGAAGCCTGTAACGTGTTTACCACACAGATGTTTGCAAAATGAGTATCTATCTGCAGCTTTTTTTTCCAGAGGAATCAACCACAAGCTGCAAAGGGTCTGCAGTGGGTATCATCCGGGTCATGCTCCTTCTCTGTAGGTTCAACCTTCAAGCGTGGGATATCTTGCACACAAAATGAAAGGACAAAAGTATCCCTGCTTCTTGATGCCCCACCTATCCTCCAGACTCCAGAGAGATCCAAAACATCCGTAAGCAGTGGGTATAACAGCTAGTGGTCACTGGGGTACAGCAGCACTCCAGACTTGGCTTTTTCCCTCAGACTCTTTATTTCAAGTTACGCGAGTGTAACTTATGTTGGATAACTGCAGTGTTCCACTTAGATAAATTATTGGCTCTGTGCCTATTAGCATTACCTCACAAAATCTTAATTAGGCTAGAATTGCAAATACTGTTAAAGTTCCTGTTAGCACCCTATTGCCAGACAATTGTTTTTAATCAATGTCCAAACTTTCTTGTTAACATGTTTGGGTTGTTGGTTTTTACCTTTAGCTTTAGCACTAACGTTTTCTAATTTTCAAGTATATTTTATGTGTCTAATGCGACATTATACTGTCACTGTGCACTGATGATCTACATAGAACCTGAATGTTATTTTAACCAAGTTCTTAACTGGGACTCTTTTCTGAGGGCAACTTTTATAACAGTATGTGAAAACAATGTTTTTCACATGAGCAAAAAGAGATTACAGACCGGCATTCATTCGCAGTATGCTCTTTGAAGGCATTTCTGAAGCACTTATAAACCACTGGATCACATGAGCACTTTAAAACTCTTCTGCTCTTGAATCATCCATATATTAAAAATTTTATATTTACAAAGTCATCCACAACCAGCAAAAACTTTAATAACTGCAATAGATGTGTAACTGTTTAAAAACTGCCAAATAACTCAGATATGTGGCTTCTACCATTTTGTATACACTGATAGCATTTGGCCTTGGAGGGAGAAAAGAAAAAGTGAAACCTGGAGTTTCTAGGTCAGATTACTAAGTTTTTCAAAAGTCCAAATATCTGACTCTCCATTGCTCCCTCTTCTAGAAGCAGCGTGCTGATGGTGGTCAGACCCGAACAGCAACAGCAGTTCTTACTGCTGTAAGTTCTTCCTTAGCACAGTGACATAGGAAAAAACGTCCACAATTATTTTTGGACAGGATACAGCTGAACTAATTGCCATCGCTGTCAGACATACCCATCGCCAAAGGTCACCAGCCCCCAAGGAGCTTGCAGGGTACATGATTCTCACCCACAGCAGCTCACAGCACAGTGCGTTAGCAGAAAATTCCATAATCTTCCTTTTACTCCTGTGCATGGAGAAAGGTCAAAGACAGGAACGGCCCTTTCTCTTGGTGCAACCACTGTGTAAGTTACACCTGCACCTACTTCCTGCAGAAGTAGGGGACACAGCGGGAGAGGGAAGGTGCTTTACTGCCACCGCCACATGCAGCCAAGCTGCCCAATCAGAATCCTGGAGCAAAGGTAGCCAGAAGGTCATTTAACAGTACCACAGTCACTGCTGCGCTGAGCTGAGTGAATGCGCCGCCATAAACATGCTAATGGCTGGTTTATGGTGCAAATGATTCTGAGCGGGTACATGCTCTGTTGGTGTAACTTCTCCTTAAAAAAATCCTCCTAACATTTCATGTGACTTCAGCAGAAGTAGAATTAGGCCAAAGCCAAACACCTTCAAAAACCTGCCCTTTACATGATGAGCAGGGCAGCGGTGGGAGGGGTGCAGTGATTTGCATTTAGCGTGACCATTTCAGTGAATGTTTACTAACATGGTTTCTAAAGGTGCTATCTTTATGCAACTGCACTTGCTCTGCCTTCCCCCCTTCCCCCCTTCCCCCCCTTTTTTTCACTTTCTCTTTTAATTTAGGGTGGTTTTATGTGACATTTTTGGATCAGAGACATAGTTACTGTAGTGCTCTTTTGCAACTTGGCTCTAGCCAGCATCTCTGGGTGATCACAAAAGCTTATGCTATTTTGCAATAACTCCCGTCCTGATGCACAGTACAAGCACAGCCCTCTTGCAGAGGAGCTCAGGAGTTTCCTACACTAATTGTACCCCTGCCAGTTGCTGATTTCCCTGCAGCAACGCAAGCCAGACTTTCTAACAGGCTGTTAATATTTTCCACTCCAGTACCTGCTGCCAAATTCTCCCACGGCTTGCTACAAGTTTCCTGACAAGATACGCTTTTAGCATGACATACAGGGGATTCACACAGGCAGCTGAGACCGGGCTCCCACCACCCAGCCCGCTGGCACCAGAGGAGACCCCGAGCAGCCAGGCAGGGCTTGGCCTCCTTGGCCTTCCCAGTGACCACGGTGGGCTTGTGCCAGTGTGGACGAAACCAGAGGGCTGCCTGCTGGAGCCTGCAGTGGTGCCACCGCCCTCCCTGAGGTGCAAGGACGTGAGGTTTCCTGGGGAGAGCAGACAGGGGTGCTGCCGTCAGCCGGCGGGGAGCCGGGGCATGGCTGCAGGCGAGCGGCAGTGACCAAGCTGTGCCATGCCCAGTGGAGCCCAGGGGACTCAGTGACTCGGAGGCACACCTCCGGCTCCTTGTCCTTCACCCGTGTTCTCTGGCAAGGAGTGGGGCCAGCCACAAGCCACGGCGCACCCCCACAGCTCCCTGGATGGGAGCACACCCCACTGCAGGCCATCTGTGTCCAGAAGTCCCTCCCTGGCATCCTCTGCCCATCCTCTGGAGTTGCTGGGCCAACCCAGGGCAGGGATGGCTCTGCCCCTGGGGGCTACCAAAAGGAGAGCTTGGAGCTGCCCCAACCAAGGGAGCCCTGCAGTTAAAAACTGACCTGGCAGGAGCAAGGAGGCAGAAGAAACTGTGTCTGTCCTGGCCAGGAGACATAGAAAGGGACAAGTTGTTGCTGGTGCTTGAGAGAAAAATAGGCCTGACATTGCACAAGTTCTGAGAGGCTTCGAATGATGCCCTGCAAGAACTGTATGGCTGCCGCTAAAGGGGACAGGCAGTATGAGTCAACTGATTGCACACATTCTTACTGCAGCACAGAGGAAAGAGAAAAAAAAAGCCCACGAGCTGGTTTTGGAAGTTGCATTATTATTTTTCTAAGGAGGCTGGGCAAAACAGTGATCTGCCCAGCTGTCAGTCTGGGGAGAAGACACCCAGCGCAGATGCAGGACCCCAGGGGGACAGTAGAGGGCTGCCTGCAGCCTCTGCCCTGCCCTGCCCACAAGCATCACGCAGTGACACTGCCACGACTGTGCCTCTCCATGAAGTAGAGCTCCGCTGGTCACCACCAGCCTCAGTCAGCCCCGAGTCCCAGAGAAGGGTGGTGGGGGCAGGCAGGAACATCCCCAGGAAGGGGAGAAGCTTTGCCGACAATGCCTTTGGTGTTGCAAAACATCAAGCTCTGAGGCATAGAGTCAGGGCATGATATGAGGATCTATACTGTCGCTTTCTTACATGCTATTATTTTTAGCACTAAAAAGGCCAAAAGGCTTCAAGTGTAATCTACTCGTATTTGAGAGGTACATATGAGAAAGACAAATACACAAAAATCCCAAGCTGACCAATGCTGTGAACACTCACGATTTTTAAATTGGCCTTGAAATTTTAAAGTGGGTCGGTTTCTCGTTCTGACGTGGCTTTTTAATTGCTGGGGTTAGTGATACCACATACCGAAAAACACCTCAGAAGAAGCTGTAGAATATATTGCCCTCCTTCTTCTGCCAGTAAAGAGTGTTCATTTTTAATCAAAGCAGTAAGAAAGAACAGCACATCACAAGGAAAGCAGTAGGTTTACAACACTGTACGTGCATTTTCCTAAGACACTTTTGTCTTCCTCTGTCACCTGGTCCCTGTGTTGTTGGTACACTCACACACAGGCACCATGCTCCTGAGGCAGGGTCTCTGCCTGTTCCCTTACAGATCCAAGCCAGGACTGTGGGGATCCACCAGATCACCATTTAAGTGCGGAAAAACTAGCTCCTGGAAGCATGGTACAACCCGGCTCTCTTACACAGAAGGAGCCAAGACCGAGCATTCAGTAGATAACACATACGGGTTTTTGCGTATTTCAAAAAATACATATATTTCTTTCTGTATCCTAGATGCAGACTAAACAACAAAGAGACGTTTTCCCACTCTGCTGCAGCCTGCTTGTTTCAGAAGTTCCCACAACTCCGTGTCAGTTTATCTTTACTGGCTGCCACTCTCTCAGTCTCCTGCCCTTTACTCTCTGCTCACAGATCCCTTTCCCAGACAGCTACTATTTTCCATGCAGCCACAGTCTCTCAAATGTATTATGAATTTTCCCAGTACCATTGTCTCTGTGTTTGCTGCCACTTTGGAAGGGCACATCTTCTCCCTACTTGCTGATTTCCCTCTCGTCTTCCAGGCATCATCTCACATAATTTTGCTACAACTTTACTGCTCGGTTGTTTGCCAAACCACTTGTAGCTTTTTTTCAGAGCTGCTCTGCACAGATTCTGTGCTTTGGTTCTGTACATGCCTCTCAGCGTCAACTTTTTTTCCCTTGTATTCTACCAGCCAAAGATTTTCCATATAAAGCAATGTAAAACACACCATTAAAAGGCCTCCTTGCCATAGTGTTCCCAGTTATTTTAGCTTTAGGCTTCTGTCCTGGGTTAGTATAATATTTTTTTAAGTTCATTTTTCCAAGATTGAGTCCAAAAATATCCGATCTGACAGAACACTGGTAGAACACTGCAGAATTACCTCTGCAAAGCTAAGGAGTGTCTGCATGATTCTGCATGTCTGCTTTTGTTTCCTGTTTAGGTCAAGGTTTGGAAATGCTAGGATCTAAGCATTTGACCCCCCTGTTTTTTCTAACTCGTTTAAGAGCCCTCTTTGGCAGCAGCCTGCCATCTTCTTAGTGCAAAGAACTAGACTAGTTTGTTCAAGAATTGACAGGTAGTGACACCGCCAGAAATCAGGTTACTCAGCACATAGAAATACTTTTGGAGTGGAACATGGCAGCAGTATTTGGGTCTGGGCAATAACTAATAAAGAAAGAAGGTGTGATAGCATGAAGGTGGACCAATGGCTGGAGTAGAGGAGTAGTGAGGTTACCTAGACTGTGCAATAGAAAGAATGACAAGACCCTGAGCCAAACTGAGCACCAGAAGTGATGCTGATGCATTGGAGTGGTGTCATCATCATGGCTTGGCTTCGCGAGCGAAGATCTGGGAAGGGCTTTTCCCACGCTCACTGCAAGCGATGAGTGCACCCTTCGGGGCTGCGCCGTGGGTTTTTTAGGTGAGGCGCAGCGTGCGCGGAACTGGCTCCACCCTTTACACCTGAGGTTCATCTGCCAGGGCCCAGCAAGCTTGGACGGTGACAGCGAAGTCCTCGGGTCGTAGGTGTGGTTAGAGTGTCCTTCTCTTAGATGATGAATGCCTTACAGGGCTAAACGAGCTCCATCTGCCCAGGTTTGCAGTCAGAGTTGTCCTTCTCCTAGGATGGTGCCCGAAGGCTAGTGAGCCCATCCTGCCCGTGGACACACTGTGTCTGACCCTTCAGTTGAGACCTGTCTGGCCTGGGAGACCCCACCGGAGGCACATGCCACCAGCAGCACAGCTCTCAACCTCACAAGGGCACGCAAGCTCCTTCTCCACGGCAAGGGGGTGCCCATGAAAGAGTGGAGTGGTGTAGTGTAAAGCTAATTAACTCTGCTGCCTGTAATGTTACTTTCCAAAGCGCACTGCACTAAGCCAGGTGGGTACACCTCCTCTAGTTCTGCTACTCTGAAACCGTGCGCCATGTCCCCAAGCTCTCTAGCTGCTAAGCTCCTTAGATCAGGTTTAGAAACTTCATAGTTAGTTAAGGATAGTAAAATGTCTCTATTCATGAAGCCGAACTGGAGAAACGGTTGGGGGAATAGGGGATGGCAAAGGGAATGAACTGAGATGACACATGGATTTTATTTTCTCAGGAATAAACTTCTTTTTACGAAGCAAAATGAAGAAGGTGGAGACACAATGTCGTTTCATGAACGGGCTGAAATAGTAGACAGAGCTCTGGGCAAGTGGCAACATCTTCATCTCTGTGCCATTAGGGAACTGGTCTTAGAAGGGACCTATGTTATATTTCAGTATCGTAACAAAAACTGTTACGCTCCCATTAATGAGCAATCTTTAGAGTGAAGAAGATCTGTTGTCAGGTTATGGCCAAGGATTTTATTGTACTGTAGGATGATTGAGGAACATGTTTAAAACCCTGATTAATTTTTTAAACTCTAAGTGCGGACTCTATTTCTTTTGGCATATGTAGTTCATGTCCTTGAATAGGTAATATGACAAATTTATGTGTGAGATTATCAGCTCCTGTGTGATGAGTGGTTAAATTTATATGTTCAAAACCTGACTGACTTTCACTGACAGTTTTCGATTTAAAAAAACCCGTGCTTATACGGAAAGCATAAATCATCAGCCCATTCTTAAAAGGCAATGATTGCAGAATAATAATTTATAATAGCAACATTAATATCAATTATTCTGCCTGTAACAGTTCCCACATGCACATAATATATGAATGTGAAAGAAGTGATATGTAAGATTATATGTTCTTTTACTTGTGACTGTGTTTGCGAAGACCCGGGTGCTAGCATATAAGGAAGAGGCAAAAGCTTCTAGTGCACCATTTAGCTACATTTTGGTCAATGAAAACATTACTCACTTTGAAATTTTACCGCTAGTTACACTAAATCAATGTTGCGTTGGTTCACTACCAGTAACTCAGCTGGAATTGGAGCAAGAATGCAGAGGGAGAGAATCCGACAAAGAAATTTGGATGGGTGAAATAATGCAAGAATCCCAAAGAACAAAGTAATTCTCTTGTTTTCACAGCAATAGGTAAAACAGATGCGCATATAGATAATTCACTAGGATGTTTTTTGTTCTTGCTGTTAAGATTACAAAATACTTTGGGTTGCCTAGACACTTATCACAGGTATTTTAGAATATTGAGAGAGCTGTGGGGTTTTCCCCAAGAACAGATGATGCAAAAGATCTAACACATAATCCAAGACACCTACTGAGAACTTCAGCTTAAGGCTAGGAGTCAAAGGCACTGTCATTTCAGTAGCTTTATTCATTTCACTGTCTCGAGTCATTTTCAATCCTTATGATTTTGAAGGAAAGCTTGAAAACAAGAACCACTCATATAAGATTTTGACACATCCCTATACAGAGCGAGCCATAAACAATTGTGCAAATGTCCTCGTGAACCTTACATGGATCTTAGCTACAAGAGTTGTGTGATTTCTGCCAAAGTTTTCACAGCAGAAGACCTTGGCAGGAAAAAAGAACTGGAGCAGGCCTGACAAGCAACTGTCTGTCGAAAGAGAAGCCTCTCTTTTGACCTCTGAAATCTCAAAAGAGAGGTTTCTCTTTGTGACAGACAATTGCAATGCAGAGATAAGAGCTTGGAAAGGAGCGGCACTGCACCTCTGCATACGAGAAAACCTAAGTATCTCTTCGTCCTGCCTCTTTCCCACTACCCACCACTTACCCCAGTGCTGTCACAAGAGGAAAAGAGGTAGCTGAATGATCCCAGGCTGCTGGGAACCTGCTTTCGCAGGAGAACTTCCCAGGTGACATAAATGGCCACAGCGGCAGAGGGGAGTGGGCTACGCAGCGTGGTATGTCTAACTACATACTCTATCTCAAACAGGCTGAATTACCATAAATTACCAGAGACAAAGCCTGTGGTCATTGTTTAGTCCTTCTTCACGTAAAGCTTCCCTTGACTTCCCCTTTGACTTGAGAGAAGGTGCTCTGATGTTAATGGAAGATGTCTGAGAGGATATTATACCCCCTTGGCATGTTACGATCATATCAGACACTAATTTGGCAAATACGTCCCCAAACTTAAAGAGATAGATTTAGCAATAGAAAAGTAAAGCCAAGAACCATGTTGGCTTAAGAAATGAGTTTATTCACGTAAAGTAAGAACTGACCTAAACTAGATCATGGTATTCTCTGAGATTTTATTTAAAAAAAAAAAAAATTGTTTTTATATGTCTCTGCACTTCAACACTCGCTGTAGAGACTGCAGTTATAGGTTCTTTGGAAATGCAAATTAGACAACAGTGCCTGATTTTGCCTGGCACAAGGAAAGGAAGCGCTAAAATATTTTGTGATGGGTCTGAGCCAGAAGTCTAGAAGGCTAGATTTAAAGCTAGAGGTTTAGACTGATCTTTAAAAGAAAAGCTATTGTCACAAATTTTCTATTTCCTCCGAATTCAGGACATACTGAAAATTCCTGACAACCAGTATTTTCTTGAGCTTTTCTACCTCCCACTTTCCCTCAAGTTTGTACAAAAGCACTACCTCATTTCGTGACTAGTTTTGAAAACTTGCATAAGAAATGTGAGACCAAACCACAAAGTTTGGATAGCGATCTGTACTTTTTGCAAGGTTGCAGGGGGTATTAGGGTCACAAGTGCTCTCTCTACTTTGAGTAACTCCCACTAGTTCTGAACTGAAAAATAAAATCAGGCTTGTCTGCAAACACTGGAACAAACTCTGATCCAAGTTACATCCAAAAAACTAAGGGAGAGGGCATAATTTTCCTGTTTTCCTTTTCCTCCTGGAACTACTTAATAGATATAAGTCCGTTCCATCAATGAACATTTGTAAATTAATGTCCGTCCATTTTGTAATGCTTTTCTAACACTGTCCTGTACTTTTACGTCAACATACACATTTCTGTTTGAGAGATCATTACTATTATTTTAAAACAGATGGTTTGAACATAATCCACATAAATAGTAGATTGGCACTGCCAGTCATGATGGCATGTGTAGAAAAGAGCTGGCTGATGTGACAATATTTAAAGATTAGCAGTCTGGGACACTACAAATGACAGTGTCTCTTGCCACTGAACCGAATGCTTGTGCTATGGCACTCAAATAAAGGCACAGCGGTCATCATGCCAAAAGATCTGATAAACACACAGATTAAAAAAAAAAAAAAAAGTTAAGTTTTATTGTAGGTATCTACTGAAAACAGCAGGGATAGCATAGACCCCTCTGCAGAAAGGAGGTATGAAAGGAGGTATGAAACTCACACTCCTTCCTGTCCTTGTGTTGGCATCAACAGATGGAGAGCTCATGAAATTCTGTGCCCTGACCATTTCTGTGAACATGCCAGGCATGGCTTTGGCTTTTTTTCCGGGACACTAGAAAATTACCATTAGTATAAAATATATAATTGTTCAAAATTACCTCTAATCTGTGTCCAGTAGAACCTGTGAAAAAAACACTGCATATTTTAGGAGCACTCTTGGTGTATGCGTGCCCTGCAGCTGACCCTGCCGCAGCTGTAACTATCTCAAGTTGCAGCTGATCGGGAGGAATGCGACATCACTCCAAGCTGTCATTTGTGTCCATGACACTTCATCAAAATACCCACTTAATAGCCTGCCTCTCTGTTGTCTGGCTAGTTTATTCCCTCTGCTTGTGTTGCCATGTTGACTCATCTCCCACTCCTAGGCTTGTGCATGTTAAAGCTGGCATATTAATTCAGGAGGTTCTCTTGGGCCTGGGCTGCTTGCAGGCATATTAGGGCTTCTTGACCAACACAGGTCCAAATTTCTCCAAACTACAAGAGCATCCAGGACCTGGCTACATTTGTCATCAGGTAATGGATGCACATCCTGCTTACTTTTGACACATGGGTCCTTATTTTGGCTCCAAGGGCAGCATTCTCACTAAGGTCAAGGAGGAGAACCGAGATCCATGCGACACCCCGTAAATACTAAGAAACAGTAAAAACAGCAAGGCTCTCAGTGTGGCTCTCTTTGCTGGTTAAAGGTAGGGGATAATGTGCTAGTTCAAACAACAGAGCTAATAAAGGACACATTTTGAATTTCAGTAGCCAGTCGAAAGATTGAAAGCTTCAAGGGCAAACAAACCCTTTGAGGGTTTACACGTGATACACATTCACAAGTCATGAGGTCTGCCCACAATGTTTGTTTAACCACATGACACCTCAGTAGAACAGCCAGCCGCATGTTCAAAGTGCCACTGCTGCCTTCCTGGCCTTGCACTGACATGCCGCAAGGGTACTGAGGGGGTTTATCCAGGACACAGTAGGAAAAAAAGGAAAAAAATAAAAATAAATTGGTAGAAGACTTGCTCGCAGACTCCTAAGACCATTACAGCGTACGTGCAAACATAAAACAACTTTTTGCGCGAGCTGTAACACACCAACAGTTGAAACCACTTAAAACATCTTCAAACTATCAAAGTCAGAGATGGTCTGATAGAACCTCACAAATCCCATAATCTGCTGTAAGTAGTAGCTAAGACCTTGGCTTTACCCATGTGTTTGCAACTGGGGAAGAAGCAGGAGGGTAATTTATCCAAGTCTGGGGTAATGAAGTGTTAACAAAAACCATATGAAGTTATTACCACAACCGCAGGCCACAGAATGTGAAGGAAGGAGGGTCTCAGGAGACCTACCTATTTTCAGTCATCTCCTGCTTCATAGTTCATCTAAAGGTGTTCACCAAAACAGGAGGCAAGCAACAGAAATTAAGTGATTCATTAGGCCTAATGAACAATGCTGATCATATCATCTCTAGAATACAGTCAGCCGACATTGATATATACATACGTTAACTCATTCTTCCCAACTTTATTAGGTACATATGTCTACAGCAGACACAAATGAAACATTCTACAACTAGGCTCCAAGCCAAAAACTAATTTATTCTTTAATGTGGTAGTGATTATTTGGTGGTTCCTTGAACAGAGATGACAGGTCTGAGCTAATGGAGTTGTACTGTAAGTTAATATAAATCATGACAGAGCAATTAATTACAGAAACCACTGCAAATCCCTTTGTTAGTTTTCCCCATCACCAGAAGGATTTAATAATGTTCATTTTGCTAAGTTCCAGTGACATTTACAAGTCTTAAACCATTTTTAATCAAATCAATATCTCTGGCTGCTAAATTTAGTTGTGCTTTGCTAGCAAGTCCTGGAATGCATTGATACTAATGTTTCCTACCTTCTGTTCAAGTAAATTGTACTGAAGCCCCACATTTCCTCTTCATTTGTTTACATTGAGTAATTGGGATTATTTTTTTTAATGAGCGGCATAAGAAGTAAGTGCATCCAAAGGAGTTAGGAGACAGTGAGCTAGATAGATATACAAATATCAGTGCTTATGATGCATATCACGTACTTGAAAAATTTAAGGAAATTTCCCTTAATTGGCTGAAAGCACTCCAAACCGAACAACTGTGGCTTGTTTGAGAACATAGGTGCTCAAACAGAGCTATGGGTAAGTCCATGTGGCTAATACATGACACAGGGTGCAGTGACCTCCTTCTGTCCCTGTGTGTTCTTGGATCTGTATCTAGGTGTGCAAAACACTTGAACGACAACTCATTTCCATTTATCTTAATGTGAACTGAACACACACCTAAATATTGTTGAGGGCTGTGGGTGGTGATCTCACACATCGTTTTGCATGGGAGAATCTCTCTTTCTCTGTAACTCACGTTTATATCTATAATCCAGAGACAATCATACTACCTCCGTTTGTCATAGCCACTTAGATTTTAAGTCCTTTGAGGCACATGTTGTCTGGAGTTCTATGTGCAAATTATGCCTTGCAAAAAGGGAGTTGCAAGGCCAGTTGCACTACAAGAAAATTAGCAGAAATACCAGTAACGGTCCTGTATTGTTATCTCCAGGGACCTTTTCCAGATAAGTTACTGTACGACACTGAACATTTGCAAAGCAGTTTGAAAAGTGTCATTACAGACATCAAGAGCAATTAGGTCCAGACTGTGTTTTCCTAAAATGGTTTTAGTTTTGAAATAGAACAGGATTAGAACCATTATCTTTTCATATGGGTTTTTTAATTTACAAGTTTTATAATATTATTGCCATCAACCCTTCAAAAATACAGCTGGTTTCTTCATATTTCAGCAAAGTAATCCAACAAAGGTATTTAATTTTAGCCTACAAAAACAAAGCACAGAAATTTACCAGCTCTGGACTGTTATTTTGCTCTGTCCTTAACAGCAACAACAACAACAAAATCTGGAGAGGCTTGACATTCTGTGGCGTTTAGATCAGTATCTCTTTCTTCATACCTAATGAACACATTCACAACAATGGCTCTCAGATCTCTTGACTTCCTCAAGGGACTGCACATAGGTCATGGACTCCAAAGACCAGCACATCAGCATGGAATAATAATAATAAAAAAAAAAAAAAAAGGGAAGTAGAACTTCAAAGTCACTGCTAGCTGCAAGGTCTTTTTCTTTAGAAACCTTGTAGCAAGTTCTACCTTATTTCTTTCATTTCAAGGACTTATATAATTAATTTTGGTGAGATTCAGCAGTAATGTAGGAATATAGTTCCTGGGTCGATGACCTGTGTGCTATTCCACATAGACAGGAAAGTATTGTTGTAGCTTTTTTATTTTTCATTCTTCTGCAAGTATAAAAACAAAACAAGATCTAAAGAAAGAATGGGAGAGAAAAAAGAAAAATCCAGACTTTAAAAATAGAATTACTCTCACTGAGGTTCAAAGGATGAGCTGAGCCAGAGTTCTTCATCTGCACTTTCCATTAATGTTGGGTCTTTGTGTAAATAGAATAGATTGGTAACTAGAGTTTCATTTCTTTTGTTCTTCCCCCAGACAATTGCTTTCCATTTTACCTCAGATGACACCAAGTCATTGTGACAGAGGCCCCCAAGACCTCGCTGTGATTCTGTAATGACTTAAATTCTCCACTTTCCCAGAGTGCACTAAGACATCAGGCTTTCATGTCTTGAGCTGCTGCATTAAGTCCTAACAGAAAATTTCTCTCCTAACTTAAGAACTACCTTATCCCTCATGAATAAACAATGACAACATATGGATCAAGGATGACCTCTGATACATCTGTCTTTAATGGAGGAATCACTGTAAAAATTGATTTCCTTTCACCCTCAAGCAACAAGGTCTTCCCTGTGCAGAGTTAAATACATACAAACCATATGATATATTCAAATGCAGTACTGCAAGTAAAGGCATTTCATTTAATATGCAGCTATGCTGGAGGCTCAGACCAATCTGAGATTCAATTTGCATTATAATTCTAAAAATAATAATTCTCTAATGAGAATATTTGAGTGTATGTAAGTATGCAGACATAAAACACACTCTAGAAAAAAAGAAAGACCAAACCAAACACAATTGATTTTCTGTGGGGAGCTTAAAGGAAACTTAAGAAAAAATAAATAGAACAACAACAACAAGAAAAAAAGAACCACACCACCCAAACTTAAAGGAAATCAAAAGGTGGTCTTTTTGAAATTTGCTTAGTTGACTGCATGTTTCCTGAAGTAAATATTGAAAGACATCTGAGCAGCGAATGTATCCCCTTTTTTATAAGGACAATATACGTGGCCCGAGCATGACTTTGCTATTACAGGTATGGAAAAATCACGTGCAGCACATTGTTGGCTAAACACAATGTAACTTCATCTAATTATGATGCACATTACCATGCGCATTTTAATTACAAACCGTATTTCAAATCTACACTAAAACCAGTATGAATCCTGGGCTGGATCCAGTAACATGACATCCCTCATGGTTTTGTAAAGATGCATGGTACAGGAGCGCCTATTGTCTAAGTCAGCATTGCACTTAAAATAGTTATTAACAGAATCAATAATTTGTTACTGGGTATTGCCAAAAAAAATAATGGCTTTTAGTTTTCCAGTAATAAAAATTGTTATTATTGCTGTTGCTGTTGTTTTTTAACCTTCAGTCAGGAAATAAGTAATTTCTTCGAGAAAAAAAAAAAACTCTAATCTAAATACTAGAAACTATTCATACCTTCTCTCTTTTTTCTGGATGGAAAATGGACCAAGAAGCAAAAATTACTACATCTTGTAGATGTAACCAGTAAACAAAAATGAGCTGAAATTTCATGTCCTTCTAAGCAGCTACTTTTTCTTATTAATATGATACTAGGTACCCTCCTTCCCCTGTCACAGCCTTTCACCACATTGTAAAAAACCAAATTATTTACTACTGAATTATTAGAATACTAACTAGGGCTAATATGTTTTCTTCTTCACACTCTTCTACGAGCTGGCCCTTAGAATATTGTGGAGTAAATTGTCAGCTTATACGACAAATTATTTAAATCACATCCTGTTTTTCTAATACTGGCTTCGATTTTAATTCAAAGTTTATATGCCACATGCAAAGAAAGCGTGATGTCCAAGCTAAAAGAAGAGAATGAAAGGTGTGCTGTTTTAAAAAGGCTTAGGAACATATCCGGATTTTAATTGTGGCCACTTCTGTGCTGGTTTGTGTGAGGTGGGGTTTTGGCGGTGGGGAAGGGGCTACATGGGTGGCTTCTGTAACGCACTTTTACAAGAGCCCCTAGCTCCAAGTCACACTCCCTCTCTGGCCAAGGCCAAGACAATCGGTGGAATCGCCTCTGTGATAACATATTTAAGAGGGGAAAAAGCTGCTAGGCAAGGTTTTGGGAGCAGAGAAGAGTGGGATGTGAGAGGAACAACTAGGCAGACACCACGGTCATGAGGAAGAAGGGGGAAAGGTGTGGTGGAGCAGAGAATCCCCTGTAGCCCATGGCGAGATGGCAGGCTGACCCCCTGCAGCCCACGGTTAACAGTGGAGCAGAATCCTGCCTGCAGCCGATGGAGGACCCCACGCTGGAGCAGGTAGCTGCAGCTGAAGAAGGCTGTAACTCTGAGCAAAGTCCATACTGGAGCAGTCCATCAATGGAAGGGCTGAACCCCTTGGAAGGGACCCACACTGGAGCAGTTTGTGAAGAGCTGCAGCCCTGTGGGAAGGACTCAGGTTGGAGAAGTTCATGGAGGACTGTCTTCTCTGGAAAGGACCCCCCTCTGGAGAAGAATGGGAGTATGAGAAGTCCTCCCCCTGACAAAATGCAGGAGCAGCAGAGACAACGTGTGAAGAGCTGACTGCAACCCCCATTCCCTACCGCCCTACACCGCTGAGGGGAAGGAAAAAGAGAAAACAGGGAGCAAAGTCAAGCCCATGAGGAAAGGAGGGATGGGGGGAAGGTGTTTAAGATTTTGTTGTATTTCTCATATCCTACTCTGATTTGATTGGTAAATTGGTAGTGGTGGTGATGGGATGTGTCAATGGAATTTTTTTTCCTGAGTCTGTCTCTTGCCTGTGACCAGAACTGGTGAGTGAACCTCCCTGTCCTTGTCTTGACTCTCGAGTCTTTTGGTGTGTTTTCTCTTTCCCGTCCCACTGGGGGGGATAGGAGTGAGCGAGCGGCTGAGGAGTGTTTAGTGCCAGCTGGGTGGGCCTAAACCACAATGCTCCCCATAGCAGCATACCCTGCTCAGCACTGAATTTTTAAGCTAGACGCTTAACTCAATAGAATTAAAGTGCACATACGTATGTGTTTGTATAAGACGTAGCAATACTCTTGATCATCCTCGATATGCAGTTTGGTTTTAGTCTGAAAGGCATTAATTTGTTTGTAAGATGCTCTAAGTTCAGAATATGAGCTTTTGGGCTGCTCTGGGCCGTTTGGGGGGGTTTGGGGGGTTTTGGTTTGGTTTCGGGGTCTTTTTGAGTATTCTCAAAATCTCATTCTGAGAAGATGCATGGCCAAAGCTTTTCCCCCTCTTCACACCCTCTGCAAAAGTTTCAATAGAGCAGATGGTTTCACAAAGACAAATCCTGCTACTTCCACTGTTGTCTTTCTTTCCAAATGGAAAGAATAATTTGTATAGTGCTTCCTCTAATGGCAAAAAGCTTAAATTAAAATTCAGTGTCACACTGCCACACAGGTGTAACAACTGGACTTCCTGGTCCTTGCTATCACTAGCCTCCACCATTATCCACCCTTCCCTGCTTCCTTAGGCTCCTGCCCTGGCCAGTAGAAACTCCATTCTGTCTGCTGGCATCATGGCTCATCTTCTGTTCCCTCTAGCGGCATCACTTGCAGAGAAATGGGAAAAAGCAGTTTGTGGTTTCCCAACAGCCCCGAATAAGCCACTATTTCTTGACTAAGCATGCAGAGCAGAGCACGGTCCTGGGTGCCATTGAGAACTCTGGCCCATTTTGTATTGCTATAAATATTGTGAAGCATGCGTGGAAGACATCATCAGTGTAAAAACCAGAGAAAAAGCATTAACATATAGATCAGATATCAGCCCAAATAAACGCAGGCTGTATTCATGAAGGATTCATATGGCCACATCCGAGGTGGAAACAGCAGCCAACACAGCATGTAGCTGTAAGGAAAAAAACAGATTTGCCTGACTTCTTTCTTTCTTTCTTAATTCTTGCATTGTATTTGCCGATTCTTTGGACAGACTGATGGCTGACTTGGGCAGCAACATACTGGGAAGGATTTTGAAGGTATTGATCTTTGTTACAGGCTTCATTATTTGCTTGTAAAATTTAAAAAAAAAAGCAAGCTCTCCATTGTCTGTATTCCCAGTCATAGCACTCTCTGTATTTGGGCTTCTGTATCAGCAATTTCCAGATCTCAGGTCTCCCCACTCCTCTACAAGGGAAGCTGAGGATTAGATTTATCAGCTTAGTAGCCTTATTTTCTAGATGGTGTTTGGACTCCATAGGGATGGGAGTATCATGACTGTTTAAATGCTTTTAAATTGATGGCAGCAACTGTCATTTACCATGTATCTGTGCAGCACAGGGAACAGTGGGCTGCCAGCATAACTGAGACCCAAGGTCCTAGATCAGAAAAAGTTTTTAACTGGCCACCAGTATATGTCTATCAGCAAACTGCTCTTGAAGTGGCAGCTCACCATGAAATCAAAAGGGATCAGATCTGGCACGCAGCTCAGCTGGCTTCAGCGCAAACAGCAAAGCTCAGTGTACAGCTGCTCCATAAGCAAAGGGTGTTTGCAAAGGCACATCCACAGGCTCATCATACAACACTGAATATGTACGTACCCTACTGAAGATAGAAGCTTGCACTTCTGTGGCAGGAGGAAAGGCACAGTGCTCTGTGCTACCAGCCCAAAGAAAACAGCACCAGCATTTAAAGAAGTTTTCATAAAAGCACTCTGCAAAAGATATGATTACAAGTTAAACTGATACAGACCTGATTCGAGGCCCGTTTGAGCAATGGGCGAGACCCCCATCTGTTTCAGCACTTCTTGGCTCAGATTTTAGAAGTAGCTTACAGTCAAGTGAATGGCTAAGAACTGTCACAAAGACAATAAACAGTCAAAGGAGGAAGGACCTGAAGTATTCTGTGTGGCCAGGAGAATCAGATTCACTGCTTCATGGCTGCGTTTCTTTCTTCGGATTGCAAATTGCCATCTCTAAGTTACAGTATTTAACATCTGATGAGTAAGTTTCCCTCCAAATAATAATATTGTATACCTGAATAAGTTGCTTGTAATGAGGTTTACATTTTAACCTTATAATGCCTTTTTTTAATTCGAATAGTGCTGACCATTGGAAGGAGTTGAAGAATTCACATATCCTAGAAGATGGTTTGATTATAAGTGGTTGTTAAATTTTAAGATCAGAGTGATTCCTTCTGCTCTTTGCTCATTCTCCTGCATTCTTGCTTTACAGGAAGCTCATTAATAGATCAGTTTGCCCAGTTTGTCATCTGTTTCATTATGCAAAATACATACGTTTCATTTACCTTTCCTGTGGAAAAATCAGTTATCTTCAGCGAGATAAAATGATTTCTTTGGGTTTCTTTTCAAACCCCTGAACAGCTCAAAAGTCTCTAAAATCTCAACTGGTGGTAGGATATCAGGGAACCCTGATGCGTGCCAATTGCAATGTAATGATCTTTATGTTCACATTTAAATGGGAAGAGCAATAGCTTAGAAAGCTGACCACTAGGCAAACCTTACACTGACCTGAAAGGAAAATAAAGTAGTTTAAAAGCTCTCTGAACATTATCAAAAGCTCTATTTGACAGAGAAGTAAAGAAGGAAATCCTAAAATGGAGCTTTAGTTCCCAATTCTTTGGTTTTACAATATCTATGACAGTTAAGTGCATAAAGTTTTTTTAGTTGCTTGTCTTATTCCTTAACTTTTCTTAGTAAAATGAAAGTAACTCTCTCTTCACTAAATAGATCAGAAACTCTTAGGCCTATGGATCTGCTTCAACATTTTTCTAAAATTTTTCTGTTTTTTCCAGTATTTTCTAATGGAGATCATATCTGACCAGTCTCTAATAAACATGCCGGCACCCTACAGAGATAGCGTATTTTATTTATTGGTATTGCTTGGAGATGCACTGAAGACTCATAAAGACGCATGAAACACTACAGATTTTAAATAACGACAGATTTGTTTTCCTAACTGATTATATTTGAAGATCAACAAAACATCTAAACACGTGGTTAATTTTATGCAAACACCTTTGTCGCCTTGACTTCATTGGAGCTAGAAGGGACCACCAGCATGATCAAGTTCAGTTCTTGCATGTAAGCCCAGCAGCCTGGTGCCTTTTATTACCTGATAAAACATGGGCAGGTATTTTAAGAGTTTCATTGTTTAAAGTCTTGGTCACGACAATAAGTATGTGTGAGACAACCTCTTTGTTCATATACTCCCATGGATTCAGCACGAACTGTTTGCCTACATGCAGGACTAAGGTTCAAATGGGTATGACAACACGTGAAGGCCAGAAGAAGACTAAAGTGGGGAAGGACAGAAAGGAGTCAATATGTTTACATGTTCGCCTAATACATCTGTAAGATAATGAGGCTTTGCCACAATCAGAGAAGTGTGTGGAAGTTGTTGTCATATGAAGTCCCTATTACTGCAAACTTGATGGGTGTGGTGGAAAGAGGGACTGCAGAAGAATCTCTGCTGGCAGTCTCATGCCATGTCACTTCCAGGGAAATTGATAGGATAATGCAGGATATGCACTGCCCAAACACATAATTATAAAATCTTATCTTGTGTAAGGAAAATAAACTCTTAAAGTATAGTGCTGCAAAAGAATTATGTAGAGTGAGAAAATATTAAACTGAATTCTGCTCTTACCACTAAACCATCAAATTACTTTCACTTTACTCTGGTTTCACGCTCAGTCCTGAAAAACTTGTGTTTTCTGGAACAGCGTATTGCAAAAACCAGCTGCATCATCCCAGGATGTTCAAGCTACACCTCAGATCTGTACTGTGCAGGGACACCGGAACAAGTTTTCAGTAAACTCCACTGGGTATCAAAGAGATGAAAGCTCTGCCCAGAAGAACACGCCCCATTTCTGTACAGGATAACTAACCGTTAACATGTAACAGCAGGCTGCTTCATCCAGACTTCTGATACCTCAGCTGGTTCTTCCAGCATCACCTTAACTGCCTCTACTCTTGGCCACAAAGACATACTCCCTAGCGACATACAAGAGCAACCCATGTGTGACTTTTTCCATTTACATGGCTTTTTACACAGTCACAGGATTAGAGCATCTCCTGGTTAGATTGAGAGAAGGCCAACAAATCATCGCCTTGCTTTTGTTTCTCTCTTCTACAGAGAAGCTTC
>NW_010433033.1:132065-190907 GCF_000710305.1 Buceros rhinoceros silvestris
ATTTTGCCTGATAGTTTCCTCACTTCGGCAGGCTGAAGTTCTAAGCTGAAACTCATGATTGCCACTGGAGTTATAAAGACAAAAGAGACTAAAGAATAAAGAGAGAAAGAGCTCCGTTTAACTGCAGATGAGAATATATATTGTTTTCCTGAGGTTTGTATGATCCATGAAACTGGTGCAAAGTTCACATTGGCATTAGACTCCCATACGGTTTTGAAACAAAGCCGAATGTTTCAAGATGCAATGTCCTTATTTTTTCAATGGAGAGAAGATATCATTGTGATTTCTGGGGCCATGCAGATCACAGAAACCTGTTTGGTAGACTTTAAATATAACCTCTAAGTATAAAGACATCCTTCACTGAAAAGCTTCAAGTGCTGAAGAAAAACTACATCCTTACATAAATTGTTGCAACAGCTGACATTCTACTGTGAAAACCTCCCCAGTATTTGGTTTGAATTTTCTAGCTACTAAATCTTGCAGTACCTTTTATTTGGTTATTTTCTTTTGTTTTACTAGATAAACAGATATCTCCTAGAAGTCTTTTTCTTACGCAGATGCTTAGCTCCAACCATCACCCTTAGCTTTGTCTCAAGTAACCTGATTGGGTTTGCTTCTCAAGTTTCTAAGAAGCGTGCTTTCCAGGCCACTTTTTCTTTTTTTTCCAATTTTAGTGTTCCAGCTCACACCGTTTTCATTAAATAATCTCACTATTTCTGAATAAAATGGTAATTTTACATTCCTACTCCAACATACCAGTTTCAGCACATGCAGCCAAAGACCATTTTGTCCTCTTTCCTCAGGTTTCATACTAGGAGTTAGTTTTCAATTATTAGTTCTAAAGACTTCTTATTGCTGTTCTATTCTGCATACAAATCCTTAAACTGTAAGCACGGTTTACATTAGTTTTGGAGAAATTAACATATATTTAACGGTGTTAAAAGCTATGTTTGTTTAAATGTGCCCATTATGTGAAGGAAGCTAGACCTCAGTGTAACAGGTGACCTGCTTCCGTTACAGACTTTCATTTCACAAACACTTGTATTATTAACAATGTCAGCCAAGAGTTGGTTTATATTTTCCAGACAGAAGATACTGGCTAACCTGACACAACCTTATAAATGTCTTCTTTGGGTGATGATTCCCTTTTATAATTCCTTTTCAGACAATCTTGTAAGATTATAATTGATTCAATAGTGAGGCAATTAATTTAACTAAATATGACTTATTTAAAGTTTTCGCTGTATTTTTGCTGCAGGACTATGTCAAATACTTATAATAATTTGTATTATATCAGCACAGATACATTGTATTAATACACTACAAAATTAAGATAACATCTGGTATTTTCTTATGTACAATCATTCCAACAGGCAGTAATAAAGCACCCATCATTCCACACTTTAACGGCAATGTCCACTTCAACTTTTGTACATTTTTTTCCAAGATCCCTCTCTTAACTAGCCTGCTCAGGTATTCAAATTCTTTTAAAAAATATTGGAATGACATTACTTTTTTCCCAGTACTCTGGCATTTTGTCTGTCTTAAAGATTAATTCAGTGCCCACAATCTTACTTTAAGATACCCATTGGCCAATTCTTTTAATAGAATTGGCTTTAACTTATTCAGTTCTGAAGATTCTGAAACAATTAATTTAAACTATTGCTGTTTAATCTCCTAAATATTAGCCCAAGGTATGTCAGTATTGTGTTAAAATAGAATCCTGCTTCTTTACAGTTATAAAAAATAGTAACTATTGATTACATCCTTACATATATTGTTAGAAAATGTTGTCATCTTTATCCAGTATTGAGTATATATCTTGACAAGGATTTGATTTGTTCTTCACGTGCTTTAGAAATGCTTTCCTGGTTTTGGTACACTCTTGGGCACAGAGGGGTTTTTTATTGATTTATTTAGTTTTTTCTGCCAATTGATTTTATTTCCTAAATGTTGGTTTATGCTCCCTATAAATGAGAGCTGCTTCTTTTTTATTTGCTACATAGTGTTGTTTCGTAGGGGGTTTTTTTTGGTTTCTGAAGGGGTTTGTAACTGTCTTCACTTCCCTTTTTAGCAGGATTTTTTTTCAGCCATAGAAACCTATCTTGATTGCAGAGCTGAGGGTTTTTGGCATCTAATAAAGCATTCTTAAACAATTCCTAATTATCATGCACATTCTTGTGTTTAAAATTTTCCTCCCACTCAATTTTGCTCATGATTGTTTTCCGCTTTGGGAAATTGGCTTTTTTAAAGCACCAAGAATATAATACTGTTTGCACAAAACAAATAAAATTAGATCATGATTGCTTGCACCTAGGCAACCATCTAGTTCAGTGATCAATTCATCTTTATCTGTCAGAATATATAATTAGAAATGTCCCAGTTTGGCTGCAGTGCCAACACTACTAGTTTTAGAATCTTACCTTGTGGAAGTAGTAGCATGAAACTTCAAACAACTTACTAATACAGCAGTTCTCCGTAGGACAGAGAGGTGTTTAAAAATTTACCTGGAATACTTCCTTTCCTTCAACTCATGGCCTACAGGACAGATCCCCGTTTCTACACGATGATCAACAAGACCCTCGCTTCTTAAATTTTCGCTGGCTTGTGCCATTAACAGGAACAAAATACCTTATCAGGCATTAAAAGGACATAATGAAGTAATACCTACACCGAAACTGTAACCACAAAATAATACACACTTTGGTTTTAATTCAGGACATGAGCTAAATATCTTGAGGACAGATCCTAGCATAGGGATCCAATCCAGCCCCTCTAAATACAGGGTTCATTATTCCAGCATTTATTTTGTCTCCAAATATGGGAATACTACAGCAAGTTTTCTTCGTCATTTTGAGACAGAGACTGTACGAAAACTGGAATTATGTATGTTATTTCACCAATGTCTGCTCTCAGGGTTTTACAGGTCTTCCTAATCCCTTAGAAAGACAGATTTCTGTGTTGCAAGGCGGTCATCCTGTGGTTAGTATTCGGCTTATTTCAATGGAATCAAATCAAGGCAGCACACAAAACTCCCACTTTCCATAGAAAAATCTAAAAATGTGTACATGCAGAGCTTTCAGTTTTTAGGTTTTTTAGAGAAACTTTAAAAATGCATTAGAGAGATTATTTTCTGCAGCATCACCTATTTTACAAAATAGTTCATTTGTATTTTTGTGGGCAAAATCAGAGAACATCAGACAAAGAAATTTGACTCTTCTTGTAGTTTTAATTCTTGATCTTAGGAAAGTTTGTGTTGCCAAGGCATTAATAATTAAACCTCAGAGATTGCATAAAAACAGAACTCCCAATTCATGAAAAATGCTGAAAAACCAAAACCTTTATTTTTCCTCTTTTTTTTTTTTTCCCAAAAGTCAACTTCAGTTTGGAAATTCCAAAATGTTCCCAAGATAGGAACAATCTGAACAGAAATATGCTTCTCAAATTTCTTGGCTTCTGCTTGCCCAGCTGGCAGGCTGCTCGGCTCCCTACATTTGGGGAAACATAGAACCCAGGTAACAATGCTTCTGAGGAACCTGGTAGACCAGAAGATAACAGGCAACTACTTTATCTTGATTAGATGGCAGGCACCAGTCGATAGGAGTCTGGGGGGAGCTGCAAGCAAGGCAGCCTGCCTGGTAAGCTGTAGGGTCCATCACAGAATTTGTTATCTGATAATCTGAAAAAATATTGACTGGGCCGTAAGGTTGGTGGAAATCTGGCCATCAAAAACGTGACAGGTAGAAGTGATTTATATATGCACAAATATAAACAGCTTGAGTATTATGGTAGCTCTTGTTTTAAAGTACTGATGTGCAGAGAAACTCCCCTCCCAATGACCTCACAAAATGCTGCCATGTTTTACATTTGCCTGAAATATATTTATTATTTATACATAGGTGCGCACAGATCTTGAACATGCCATGGTCTGTCTTACATCTGCCACCTTCCCAAGTGAATTTTTATCGTAGAAATCATTCAGAGTTCATCGCTAGTGGGGAGCCTGTTCACTGAAACTCATTATTGTTCTAATGAATTACACACGAGAGCTGTAAGTGATTACATTATAATAGTCAGCTCAGCCATTCAATGAAAATTTAATTACAGAGTACAGGGACATGACAAAAAAATCCATGCCCATGTTCTGGAATGCAGCCTCTCCAGCCACAGCTGGCTATTGAAATTCTTCATGCAGTTATGCTTTCTCTTAATCACACCCATTTTTTTAAGAAACAAAATAGAAACCGAACTACGCAGCAGTTGTGGTGGCTACTCTGCCTGCTCCTGCACTGACAAGTCTGAAAAATCTTTTGCTCACTCTTGGGCTAATCCACCTACGCAAAATCCGAGAATATCCCGCTCCTGATATAGAACGGATGGGATCCTGTAAGCCTGACATGAAGTAATTGACATGAGCAGAGTTACACCAATTTACTTCAAACGAGGATCCCCTCTTTATGGTCCCATAAAAGGATTCAAAACCACACTACTGGATTTATTTTAAAGCATTGGTACAAAGGCTTTTCCTTTGGTCTCCTTTTTTCTTCTGGAAAACATCACATTAATCAATGGATAACTGTAAGCAATTAGTAGGTTGCTCGTTCAGTAGGATCCATGCTAACTCGTCTGTCTGGGTGCTAATAACACAGTGCCTGATGGGAATGACTCTCAGACATGAAGGAGCCCAAAGGCCTCCTGAAATGGCTTCTCCTCATCTGCTGACTCCATTTTACAGCCAATGAAGAATCTCCCATCTCTACTGCAGTAACTGGATCACTACCTGAGCATCAACCAAAGCATCCTCTTAGCAGGGAGCCCAGTTTTGATGAAGTCAGCCACCAGAGGCAGGTTATCCTTGACTAATAACATGGATAAGGAGAGCTCTACCGTTCTGAAAATAATCCCTGAACTGAGAGTTTTGCACTTATATCCAAGAAACCCCAGCTTGTTTCTTATATAATAACAAAAATAATCTCTGTGCATCAAAACAATCTTCTTTAATAATTGTGAAAGTAACCCTCACTTTGTATATACAATGCTCTGAAGTTGCTTACTAAATCACAGTCTGTGTTTTCCTTCTTGTGCCTCTTTACAATGCTACTGTGAAAGAAGAAAAGTTTCTAAGAATTTTTTAATTTTTCCAACAGCTTTTGACTTCCATTTGGGAAATTTATGGAGGATCTTGCTGTAGAAGTTTAAAGCAATTATTAAATATGTCTTCCTGAATAACCACAGCATCCTTTTTTCAGCAATCTTTATAAGATGAGGACCAACTTTACCTTATACTTGAGGTGCTTAAGAGAAAGCCCTTTTTGTCCAGGAGAAATGCTTGAATTGGAGCTAGCAACCATGATAGAGACCACTACTCCCTACAGTGAATTATCTATGAGTCAGAATTTCTCCACTTCCCTTAAAAAAAACCAAAACAAAACAAAAAAAACAAAAAACGTCTTAAATACACTTGAATTGTTGCTAAAGTTATACTGCAGTCTAAAGATAATATAATTGCTAAGACATGCCTCCAAATCACATACTGTGATTAAAGATGTGTATGTTCCGTGAGCGCACTAAGAAGTGTATGTCTGATATTAGATGGTCAGTGTTATTAAAATAGGGAGGTTATAACCTGCCAACATAGAATCCTTGCTGTGTTTTCAGTTTATTCTCTCTTATATATGCACACAAATGCCCTACCACACAGAGAGTTCACATTAACTATGTCTGTGGGCACTTAACGGTTAGAGTATTTGACAACATATATTCACATTAGGAACATTTCGCAGTGGCGTATCAATGATGCTCGAAATTAAATTGCATCTGTTTAACACTGCACTTGTCATAGCCTTTAAACTACAAAGACAAATTTACTAAATTCAAGCCACTGTGGTCTTACCTAAAGAAATGGGCACCCTAGAAAACATCTGTAACCAGGAGTGACAATACAGACAGCATCTAGAAATTTTGAAGGCGTTACTGATGTACCACATCATCAGATCCCCTTGGAAAGGGCTTCTATACTTTCTACGAAAGCAGCTGAAACCCTGTGCCTGATTCTTGTTTCCACCCGATGTGTAATTATAAATAGTGAGTTACTTTAAATTCTAGAGTTTTAAAAAGGATCGGATGTTACACTTTAGTTTCCAGTACTTACCGAATCGCAGGGGTATATTGCGAAAGTCAAGACCAGCATCATCCAACTCAGCTACGAGCTGCTTTAAAACAGTCTGGAGGTTTCTAAGGTGGCTGGGCTTCAGCTGCAGCTCTGCTGCAATCACTTACAAATGTCAACTGATTTAGTAGGAAAAGGAGGAGGAGGAACTTCTTTTTTTTTCATTTCCAAAAAAAGTTAAAATATTCATGAAAAAAAATAAAAGCCAGCATAATATTTTTGCCTTCAGAGGAAGGTGGCCAGGTCTGGGATATTCCTAAGTAAACAGTAAGGGCCTAGTGATCGCTGATTCCAGGCAAACTTTTCACAATACCAACACTTCAGGAAATATCACAGCTAAGCAAGGAAGAAGACAAGACATCAGGACTGTCATTTGGAGTTAGTTACTCTTGCACAGAAGATCATAAGACCTTACTAGGGGAGGACTAGCCCTTCTAGGGTTTCTTGCCATGGTGACTGCTAGCATTCTCATTTCCCTGGTGCCCAGGTCCTGTCATCTCAGACCAGCCAGCTTTTTCACCCACTGCCTGGGGACCAGGGACCTCCCCAGAGCCCTTCTCTGCTTTAAGTATGTTGCTGAAAAGAAGGAGGGGTGCTGGCTGGCGTAAGGAAAGAACATCAGCAGTGAAAGGGAAGGGGTAAGGTAGACAGGAGTCCACGAATGAGAGAGAGTCCGGCCAGAGGCAGAGCAGAGTGTGAAACCAGCACCATGACTATTGTGATCCTACCAGTACCTGATAGCTTGGCATTATACTAATGGGGCACTGCAATACCGCCACGGCACTGCTTTAATATCCATCACACTTCCTTCAGGAGAGGATGAAGGGAAGAAATTAAACAGTGCTAGATACACCAGACGCAGATGGAAACAAAAAGTCCTGGAGAGAAGCTCTTCGGAAGGGCATGGTTTGGTAGATGTGCTGCACTCTGCCAGAGGTTACATTTATATTCCTGTCCAGGAAAAAAATAGTCTGATCTAAAAGTCAGGACCCTACAGCAGAACTGATCTTAAACCACAAAACTTGTTTAACACTACATGCTTTCTAGTTTCCTCTGGTTCTTCCCCCTCTGCATGCTAGCACTCCTGCATTCATCAAGTACAGCTTTCCTGGTGTCCTAATCTCCAGCTTTACAATCAAATGACAATTAAAACACAAGATTCCTGGCTGCTGGTTCTCTCTTCTAGCCCCAGAGGATGGCAGAGACCACATACTCAGCTCTGTGTCGGGGATGGAGTTGATAGTTTGTTCTGTGACTGCTGTCCATAACACCTGTCAAAATTGATTGTGTTTTGGATATCAGTTGGAGATGTTAGGTGTGTGTGTGTCATTTACATGCCTCATAAAAGGCAGGTAAAATAAGGAGAAAATCGGTGGGATACCAAGTAAGCTGGAATCAAGGTCTATGTGAGTGGTACACAAGCAGAATCTGAAGTGCGCTTAGAAGAATTTGATAAGGTGACATCACAGTAGAAAAAAATATAGAAAAGATCTTTTGAACTATCAAGAAACCTTTTATACCAGTACAATTTAAAAAGTATCTCAGCACGGCCTACACTGTGTCAGCGTTTATCTAACTTGAGAGAAATCAAAGGTATGTGGACTGTTAGAATAGTATTTTCCACTATCATAAGGGAATCCTAAGTTTGGACAATTTTCATACAAATAGTATCTTATAAGTTGGTTATTATCCAAAACAGAATATTTTAGTAAGTGAACCACATCACTTAATACACTAGAAAAATTAATTATCCTTTTAACATAATTGATTGTAGCAAGTGCACATTTTTCCCCCCAAGGAAAAAAAAACCACAAAATCTTAACCAATTCAAAGAACTAATAAAATCTAGCAGCAATTAACATGCAAAATGTTTTGCTCTAATTCTATTTGAAAAACTAATACAGAGGAAATAAGCTCTTTGCTATATCTGGCAAGGAAAGAGAAATAAAAGAAATAAAAGGAAGGGATGAATGAAAGAAGTTGGGGGTTTTTAAATGTAGATTTGATACAGTAGAGATAATTTAACTTGGTTCTAAGGACACCAGGCAATAAATAGACTCATAAATGTGCTGGGTAAACTCTCAGGATACAGCAAGGAGCCGTTTATTGCCCTGTAACCTCAACAGCAAACTAAAATTATCTCCTAAATAACAGATTTTCTAGTTGCACTGAATTATTTTGCAACAGAGGGGCAATAACTTCCCTGTATCTCTCCCCTGGTTACCAACAAAATGAACAACATGAATTAGTTCCAGGTAATGTTAGGTGTCATTATTTTTAGCAAATGCAACCTTGAAAACTTTTCCAAGGTGACAAAAGTGAAAACCAGGCTGGATTTGGGGTCCATTCATGTGGTTTCCAGGAAAAAAAAATAAAGCAATTGCTAACTTCTTATGAGACTCCATACGAAAATTCATCTCTGTATCCTGTGGCAAAGCTGGCACTTAAGCTATGGGGCACCATGACACCACAGGGTGACAAGTGATGCTGACTGGAGACACCAAAGCTTCAGCAGCATTGGGAGGGTTCACTGCTTGTCTAATTAAAGTTTGGTCTGGCAAAAATCAATCTGAAAGTTTCAGGAGACTTTTGTAAATTCATGTTCTGAGCTGTCTTTATGTCAGATCTCCAAGGAGCACTTGGGAGCCGTGCTGGAGGACGAGCTGCTCCTTGGAGGTGCACAAGATGCTCCCTCCACAGACCAAGCACCTCCAGAGCTTCCCTAGCAAGTTGCGCTCAGTTGTAGTGAATGAGGTGATTAGTTGAAGAGTACTAAGAGATAGACTAGGTGGGGGCGGGTGCGGGAGGGGAGGGTGGTGGCAGTTTTGTTTTTTGTTTTTTGGGGGTTTTTTTGAGAGGAGTGAAGCTGAAAAAAGCCAGAAACAACTGGCAAGAGACTCACAGATTACATACACGGGCATATTAGGTTCAGATGGTCTAAATGTCACTAATCAAGGTATTCTCACCCCTCCAATCATTACCCAGATATGTTCTAATGAAAAGTGTTCTCATGCTCATTTCTGAACTTCAAGCAAAATCTAGTTCAGTTTTTGGAAGATGATTTTTTTTTACCTGAGCTATCTTACCTGAAGTTATCTGCATCTGCCAGTATTCTTACAACTCACTAATACTGACATTATAACTAAGAGTTAACTCATCTTACAAAATTCTGTATATGGAAAATACCAACAAATAGCATAAAAGGGTAGAACAAAACGTTCTTTGTCAAATGCAAGTTCTAGTTTGCACTCAGAAATACACAAAGATCTATAATAATAATATTTATCTATCACTTATCTAGTATCTTAGACATTTTGCAATGAAACAAACAGATAAATTAATTCCAAAGTTACAAAAGTAGAACAGTCCAAGTTAGTATAAAACCATAAATAAAATCAATATACAGTGCCAAGAGCTTTCTGGAATGGGGATTTTTTTTATTTCAGAACAACTAATGCTATGTTGGTTCACAGGTCAAAAAGTCATATAGGCAAAAATACTGGTAACACGTCGAATGCTAGTGAATATGCCAACTGCCCCATTTCTTTCTTAAAGGGATGAATATTCATATAAACCAAATTTTGCACTTTGAGGTCTTCTTGGCAGCAGAGGGAATTGTAGGCCTATCTGAATAAGGAGGTAAATCAATAAGCAGGTAGATTCTTGATGCTGGGAATGAGCACACTGATGGAGGGGAATGCAGATCCGACTGGGTTTCCCAAGCTTCAAACACTGCTATATGAACAATCACCAAATACACTGTTTTTTCACATGGCCTGCATGGATCCTGGAGAGAAAGCAAGGCAAGATAGGCAGCATAGGTCTGGTAGGATAAGGGAAAGATGCCTAGCCTGAGGCTTTGGCAAGTAGAAAACCATCTGTGAGCTGAATGTGCTGCTTCTGTTCAGAGGATCAGACTCTTCTCTACATTTCAAATACACGGCAATTATGCTAAGAAAATACACTGACTCCGTGTCACTCGGGTTTTTTTTTAGCCAAATAGAAACTAACTTCCAAAGCTCCAAATTGTCTTTATTAATTAGTCCAGGAAGCAAGTGTATAATGTAGTCAGAGATTACAAAAAATGTCTAGAAACAAGTTATTTAAAAACCAAGAAGTTGAAAACTACAATTCACATAACTGAACTCCATATCTGCTGGAATTTCATGGCACTCTCTTGACATGACACAGATCCTTACATAGCTGAGTTTTAGAGACACCCTTCAGACCTTTTCTGAAAAAGTAAGTGGTTCTGTGGGGAAGCAGTGACACACAGTCTTCTTGGCAGTGAGGTTTGCCAAGCAAAGCCACTGTATAGACATAAGACACTCCAAAAGACGAAACACTTAATCAAAGTAAAAGTTTAGGCATGACACAAACAGTATTATTAATTATGTTGGACACGCTCTGCCAAAAAAACATTTGAGCAGGGCAGAAAGGCACAGAAAGTAAAAGAGAAAAAAGAGATAGAAAGAATACCATCCTGGAGATACCCCACCAGCATCTGCCAGAGGGACTCCAGCAATAGCCGGCTTGGATAGTGGCCAGTACCATCTGTGTAATATCTTCCACTCTATGAAAATGAGAGCCAAACCCAGGCGCTTTGCTTCACTTAGTACCAGGAGCTCTCCACTCTACCTCTGATTTTGTGGAACATCTGCCTGTCCCAATGCAACACCAAGAAGTAGACAACTTTCTAACCAATTGAAATCAATGAATTGGACAATCATTTGATGGTACATTTCAAATTCTGACACTACAGATATAAAAACGCTTAAATCTGAAACACAGCTGATTCTGTCTCTTACGAGGACTAAAATTATGGATATCCTCTTACTGAACAAGTACATCCATAAATAGGTGCTATCAATATGATCAAATTGGTTAGCAGAAAGAAATACCGACATATTAGGGCAAAGCACATCTTATTTCGTAGTTCTGTTAAACTCCGTGCTACATATTAACTCCTTAATTTAAATGTAGAAAGTTCTTTTCTTCAGTCAATGCAAAATGTGGAAGAACAAAGACATTTTGCAGAACTCAGAAAGACCCTTTTGAAAGGAGGGTTAATAAATAAGAAAAAATAGTGCATTTACTTCTTGTAAATGGGAGAATGAAAAATCGAATGCAGTCAAGTCCAGTGTCTATTAGCAGTGCATTGCCTTCTGAAATACGTGATGAACATACGTTGCCTTATTATAGCTATTAAGTCTCTCCTGATACTCAGTACATCTCTTAACTATAGGAATTTGACACGCACGTCAACTTTCTGGAGATGTACTGGAATTTCAGAAATGTCCCAAAAGGCTCAAGACTTTGACTTCATAGTTACCTGCATTAAAATAATAGATATTTGCCCAATAAATTCTTGTTGGGAAGTGTAGAAATCTGTATGCCTCGTTTGAAAGTTCTTGCAGAACTTAATCCAACAGGGCAGTCAGAGATCACTGCAATAAAAGCACAAACAGTATGAGTGCTTATAAAGTCATTTGCTCCTTCAGTGGAAGCACCTCTGATGGCTCGCTTTGCCACAACATACAGACCTAACAGAACAAGCTTGGCAGAAAATAAAGGCTCTGAAGCTCTGTGAGGAGACTACACTGTCCTTTTCTCCAAGTTCAGCCCTCCATTTCTTCAGCACCCACCTAAGTCTGTTAGGGATATTTCTTCTAAGAGATTTTAAATTCTTCCTTTTCTCCATGTTGCCCTCTTCAGACATGTCTGGCCCTTTCCTGCATCAGAGTTTTGTCCCTAGAGGAACAAACTGTGTCAGGCACATTTAAAATGCTTGGTTGTGTTCATATAGTTAGCATGCTGGTGAGTTTTTTCTTCACTGGTATTTACAAAATAAGACTAGCATGGCAGCTCATCATGTAAAATTTGAGCACTGCGTATTACTGAATCAGTAGTCAAATCTGTGGTGAAGCGTATTTCCCTTGAAAATAGAGACAACTGAATGAAGTTTGGTTTGGACAACAAGCTGCCATGAACATTTGCAATGTCCATCTCGTTATTTTCACCCAGAGAATTTTAATTAAGCTTTCCTGAATTCAAGGTTCTATGCTAGCTACAGCCTTTGACTTCCTCTGATGCCAAGAATTTAAAGAGCATTTCTTTCACATTGGCTGGAGGTGCACGTAGATCATTGCTACTAGAGTACGCCAATTATTCAATTTATATTGAGCAATTCTGCATTCTCAGTTCAGTAGGCGACTTGGATAATCCTGCTTGTGAAAAACTGCTTCTTTGGAGAAGTCAGATAAGGGAATCTGTACAATATCCTCCAGGTAGCAAGTCAGTATTATGCCTAAAAGCCATATAAATATACGTACGTATGTACATATGTATGTTTATGTGTTTATCTATTTATATATATATCCATGGCCCTCATTAGCACTCCAGAAATTATGCGAAGTCCGCCAAAATCTGTGGAATAATTCCTCTGTCTGCCAAATGCAGCCTTCAGGTAAGCTAGTGGAATTGTTCCACAGATTTGAATTACATCCACCTGCAAATGATGTGTGGAAATCTGAATCACAGTCTCGCAAGAATTAATAATTGCACACACCGACAAAAGTCCAAGGACTGTGAATATTATCGTACATCCTCTAGTAAGAAGATCATACTTAGGTACTCTTAGAGAAGAATACATGGTAGGAAGTTCACACGTAAGTAACCTTGTTATACTATGTATATATATTACTTCTGTTATATATATACACACACATATATATAACACTTTTGTCATAATGCAGTTCAGCACATTCAAAGGAAGATATGAAGTATTTGTAAAGAAAAGCAATGTGGTCACTGACACTTTCCAGTTACCAATTCAAACGAAAAAGCTGAACAAGTTAATACATGAAATTCCTCTGCCAACCCATTCAAAATTGATCTTACCACGCCAATTCCAAAATGCAGATTAGACACTCTTACGGCTGTTCTTTGCCTGTGACATTTTATCCATTTTTTAATCTCCTCTTACAACCTTATCTCAAGATTCAATTCTTGTATCATTTCCTGTCCTTCTTACAACCTTTTCCCGTAGAATAAGGTTTTTAAATCCTTCTTTATTTCTGTGAAAAATAGCACTTTACCTGAGTCACTCTGACATTTCAGTGTTCCTAATCTACTTGGATGGACAATTTCCTTCTCTACTCTTCTACCTTTTTAGGAGGCTATGAGAAAGTACTGGAAAGAGCAAGCCCGGAAGGCTTGCCAGCACTTAAAAAGTTAATGTGTTGTTTTCTTCACGGGGGCTAGGCAGGATGGCTGAGATCACTGTCATCACTACCACACCAAAACTGTGCAGTCCTGCTTCCCTGTTCACCAAGGTTCCAGGAAAAAAGTCTCCAGAAAATTGGATCCAAAATGTCAAGAAACCTGAACTTTCCCCTTAAGAAAGAGATATTCCAATAACCCTATTGATCTAGACAGAAGGGAAACTCAGTATGATTGAAAAGGTGTCTAATTATCATAGCAGTTCTGTGATATCATTAAAGGCACAGAAAATGCAGGTTGTCAGAAAACCGAAGCAGATTAAAGATTTACATCAAAACTTTATAGGCCACTTCTTAAGCACTTTTAATGGACTGTCAGAAATAACCAAGGAAAACCATATTTTAATTTCTCTGCAATGAAAAATGATCTCCCTCAACATGATTTTCAACATGAGGAGTTAAATATACAGAACTGGTCCTGTTCTGGGTTACTAGATTACCACGGCAGCTGAATGGTGCAGTAATTAAAAGCCAGGCTTAACCTCTAGATAACAAATGCATGTCCCAGTGAAGCGCATGAGGAGCTTTGTGGCTATTATATGACTAGAGAAAAGTAAAACATATGTTAAAGGAAGATAGATCCACATTTTTTCTAAGGTGTTTACTGCGGGTAAGGCAAATGCTAGCTCGCAAAGCCCACACCAGTCCCGTTGATTTCGGTAATCATTAAATGGTCCCTAGATTCAAGAAATACACTCAGTCAAAAGCCCTGTGGAAACCACTAAAAGATTTTTTAAACTGTATGTTAGGATTAGTTAGGTTATATATATACTATATATAAATAAAAGACCTTTGCCTGTCTTAAACAACAAAGCTTATCAGTAATGACTTTTCTAAATCTCTTTTCTGTTGTATTTTCAGGTTTTTTGTTTTAGGACGCTCTGTAGATATTTGTAAGCTGTCAGGGCTGCTGCAGGGGAATGATCAGCGCGTCATGTACACCAGCATAACGTGCACCCCACGGCCTTTTAGGACGCTCTGTAGATATTTGTAAGCTGTCAGGGCTGCTGCAGGGGAATGATCAGCGCGTCATGTACAGCAGCATAACGTGCACCCCACGGCCATCATCTTCCTCCCTGAAGCTGATTACCCAGAAAAGAGGCACCAGTTCTCTTCTTTTTGTACAAAAAAATAGACACCTTTGACATGATTCTTCTGTAACTGCCTTTCCAGAAGAAAAACATGTTTTTCATTAAAAAATTTGCAATTAAAATCTTCCCAAATTTTTAGATATTGAAATTACAGTACATTTCATGACATCAGTTTAAAAGGCAAAATAACCCCCAATAAAATATGCTGAAAGTTTAACCATTATAATTATATTCCTTAAGACATTTATAAATATGTATACTATCTAAATATTTATCATTAAATTCTAAATTTTAAAAATTTGTTTATTTTTCTTAAACATACACTTCCTAGTTTCACATTAAGCGGATCAATAAAGCCCAAGATTTTTCAAGTGTGTATATGTTTGCTCTACATGATTGTTGAAACTAAAGAGAAAAAATATCTGCACTCAAGTTTTTCTAGTTGCTAATATCTTAACAATATTTTTTAGCTTTTGTCAGGCCAAATTTAAGGCTTCTCAAAGAAAACAATGGATCCACAAAATGGATGTTGGGCATTTTCTGCTATTTAGTCGTTTTAAGGGTGTCTAAGCAGAAAACAAATTCAGGGGACTGAATCTGTAGTCACTTTAGCCCTTGGCAGCTGAGGGTTAGTTCACGTGGTCATTTCCCTGCCATACAGCCAGCTAAGGAGCCCTGGATCGCACGCTGTAGTGCAGGCAGCGCACTCCTTGTTGCCATCAAGTTTTGCTGATCACAGCACTGCAGACAAGTTAAGCCAATAATGTCGCTTCTTCCAGACACCCTCATTTGCCTTTGGAAAGAAACTAAGAGTTCATCCGGCATAGTTAATTTTCTGTCTTGTGCAGCAGAAAATTAATGCGGCTTAGCGTAGGCTTACCGTTCCGATTTTACTGAGACTCTTGCTAGAAGAAGTGTGGGACTTCATCTCACCTGACTCTGAAATTAGTGACAGTTGGCAGTATGAACATAGCACAGATATCATCCCTTATCATCTCAGCTTTTGGACCTCAGGTGAAGACTGTTAAGTAACAAGTCGCTCCATCTAATGAGCCTCATTATCAATGGATCTGAGATGCAGGAGGAATATTAAAAGATAAATGCAGGCACTGCAGTGTCTGTAGATTAATTTTATAGGGTACTGCATCTATATGCAGAGCTAAAAATCTCTCAAGAAATCAAGACTTGTCTGCTTAGCTCTGAAACCAACTCACCCTACATGATGGACCAAGAGTGAATAGCACTACACAAACGGAAGTGGAGAACTCCATGTTCTGTGTCTGCCTGCTCAGAGAGAGCCTGCCATGACAGGCACAGTAAGTCTAGCTGTGATAGTGGCTGCTGCCTTCACAGCGTGAGCATGAGACAGCAAAGTGTGGCTGATAAGGTATATTCCGTCTTGAAGAGGATTTCTGGGATGTTTCTGATTTGACATGTGGAAGTACTAGTTTAATTCCAACTCCCTGATGATCCAGGATCTCCTGCACTCAGAGCTCAAGTGAAAGCTGTTAATAGTGGTGAAATGTCTTAGAGTGCACATGGTGCTGAACCAGCTACTGAATGGGAAAGGGAGAAGAGAGAGCAAGGGACACCAGGAGGCAATTGCCTGGAGCATTTATTTAGGATGCAAAACATCTACGAATGCCTCAAACAACTGGGACCCACGTTTTGTGCTTTTAAGAGCTATGCCTGTATGACAGAGGGGAAAAAAAACCTGACAGACCCTGGCCCATCTGACCCAGGGCAGAACTCCTTGGTTCCGTGATGAGTTATTGGTTCATTCTGACTCCCTCGTTGGGAATCACCAGCCCTTCTTTGCTAGCCCTCCTTCTCATGCACTGATCACGGCAACCAAGTGAAGAGGATTTTGGCACTTGCTGCCAGGATGAGGACTGCCCATTCAGGCAGGGAGCAAGCCACGTCTGAGGAGCTCGGTGGTAACCTGCAGCGAGTCCCATACCTCGAGATGGCCCCTGTTGCTGCTGAGGCTGGATTATACTGATCTAATCCCTTATGTGCCAGGCATTGCATGGGGAGTCCAACAATTTAAATTCTGCTAGAACCTGGGGAGAGCAGAGAGAGGCTTAAACACAGATCCTTTTCCAAATGTAACCCGACAGGCTCACCTATAACAAAGGGAGTAAAAGCACAGAAACAGCAGTGGAGGAATACTGATGGCAATAGTAACCATATAGCAGGGGGTATAAGGAAGCAATTAAAAAGAAGACTCTTTTATGATGTATTTTCTGATATCTTCAAAATACAAGTTGATCTGTAAGGGTGGTAATTAGAGTTCTGACACTGGGAGGATGAGAGATCTGAAAACGCACACGGGACAGACTCCTGAGACTCAAACACTCATCCTAATTAAAATCTATTATTACAAATCAGTATTGCTTTTTCCTTTCTTCAAAGTTACATTAATTTGATAAAACAAACAGCAGAATTTCAAATGTTAATCAAAGAGATAACAGTTTCACAGGACAGATCTTTAAAATTCTCTCTCTTGTACTTTTACAGAGAAGACTGGAGCTGAAAAAAACACTGAAGAAATGTTTCCTTATTATTGCTTAACAAAAAAAAGAGGCAGTTAATCAAAAGAAGATGCAGTGAAAAACAAAAATACGCAACCCCCCACATCTTCTGTCTCAGTAAGATATCAGAAAAATCCTCTTCATTTCTGTGTAGTGAGACAGCATAGACAGGGTAAATTTTCAAAGCAGCAAGCTGATATAGGTCCTGTTGACTTTACACTGGTCATGCAACCAAACCCCCGAGTGAATCTTCGACGTCATATCCCTAAAGAAGATCGGTGCCAGCTGATCTCATTGTTAAACATGTGGACTGCCTTGCGGAAAACCATATAGCAATAAAAATTCATTTTCATATAATCATAAAAGTTAAAGTAACATTCCTTTAACAGAGGATCATTCTTTTCTGTGCACCGGGAGAGAATTTCTCTGGGAAGAAGAGGAAATTATATTTTTAGTTACAGGCCACAGACCAAAAACTAAGTTTGTCACCCTGACCAACTTTCTCTGCAAGATCTGCAACTAGATTTTGTACCTAGTAATTTTGCAGCTGTTGTTAAATGCTGTATCCACGATAACCGATGTGAACTGATTTAGCCTGTTATCAGATACTGCAAACCTGACAGACCACGCCACTGTGCTTGCTTGCATTCATTTGTCCATATATGGTAGATGTAGGTTATAACAACCCTTGAACACACGAGTGATCTGCTTTTTGAGAGAATGCAGGGGTAGCTCATATAAAGCTGCTATAAAGCACTGAAATCAAAGAAAAGTGATAACATAGTAATGATTTCCACAGAAAAACATGCCAAGAGAAAAAAAATGAGAGAAATAATGAAGGAGATGGTCTTTCACTACCTGTAGGGGAATATATCCAGTAGCCGTTAAAGATCCTATCATTAGTTTTTCATAAACACAGTTCTGCATAATTCTGCTTTCAGCTCATTCCAGGGAACTGTGTAAATATTTTCTTCAGCATGAGTTTTTTAGTGAGCTTCATATTTCTGAATTTTACTTTGAATTTTGATTTTTAAAAAGCATGAAGAAAACTAATTTTCCAGTTCTGAAGGTTACCTCATCTCACTTAGAACTGAGTAGCCAAAACCAGAATTATGTCAAGCTCTACAGCTTGTAAATATTGCCAACCATTTGGGATGAGGTTCAGGATTGTATTGATATGTAGTTTCATGTTTCGTTGTCCAAGTATTACATGGTTCTGTGTAAATAATGTATCAGAGTTGAGACGAGGAAGAGGAGTTCTCAAACCCAAATAAATTATTTTAGGACAAAAGCCTTGGAGGAACCACATCACGTGGCCCAGATTAATACAACATATCAAACTTTCGCTGATTTTCCAATCTGAAACAGTCAGATCCAAAGCTATCCTGTCAACTGAAAAAATACATTTACCTATTCATGTTTTTGGAGAGTCTGTAATTCTTACAGAATAACGATAGTTTTTACTTGCCTTTCTCTTTTAGAGCGGAGAAGCTTGATCCCCTCTCTAGAAGGCACATTCTCCAGTTATCTCCAGCCCAGTTTTTTCACGCACGTTTCAGGTATGTTCAACCCTACTCTCAAAGAAAACTCAACTCTAATCCCCAGATTCTAAATAGCAAGCACTAAGTATTACGCTTTCACAGATTAAAAATAAGCAAATAAAGGGAAGGTGTCAAAATGACAGCAAACAGAACATTTAAATGTCGGCTTGCTAGAAAATTGAAATGGTAAACAAATATTAAAAGTGGCACAGATACGGCAGCCTTCTCTCCTTCACATAAGGGCTGTTAAATTACTACACTGCCCAATCTCGAAAACTGTTAAATAGAACTTCAATCTAAAAATAAGCGCTGCCAGAAACACTGAATTTTGGAAATGAAAATGAGTCCAATGTGTAAAGACATTTTCAAACCCTCCCACAGCTCCAAGCAGCTCTGCAGGCCAAGTCCCGGATTGCCCTCCCCAGCTGCGTCTGCACCCCGTGGTCTCTCCCTCCTCCTAACCTCCACGAGGATTCTCCCCCCTCGCCTGCCCAGCCACTGCCCTCTTCTTGTCCATGGCACACCTGAGGCAGAAAGCTGTGAAGAGGGAAGGTGAGGGAAGGAGGGGGATATTGAGACCGGTGGGAGGAAAGCAGAGGTATGGAGACCAGCCTCCAGCGTGCAGATGGAGAGCTGGGGCCGGGGGGCCACGGTGGAGAGACAGAAGTGCCTACAGGGGAAGGAGCTGCCCCAAACGGGCACCGCGTGGAACAGCCAGGCCCAGAATTCTGCAGTTCATGACTTTGGAGTGAAGAAAGGGTACTTCTACTTGTTTTCACTCAAAGACTTGCTCATTTCTTCCACATTTGTCACCTTTCCTGGGGCAGATGAGAGCAGGGAAGGGTGTTAAGATGGCCATGCTGTTTGTTAAGCTGTGTGCCAGGGTATGATGCTTTTCAAACCTGAATGGTGTACTATGTCAGATATTACTTATTTTCAACACAAAGGGGAATCTTCTCTACAAGTAAAATGGTGATATCAACACTACAGATTAATTTTTTAACTAAAGAATTGTATTGGGTTTATGTGGCAAGGTTTTGTGACATGTTGCCTGGGTTTTGGAAGGGAATCTCCTTGGAGGTAAGTAAGTCTTTTCCCCTCCAGTAAGAACTGTACTGCGTACAGCCTTCGCTCTCTGTACTCCACAGATCATATGTTGCCTGATGCCAGAGTCTCTATGATGAACATGAAGATTTCATGTTTAACTAGGGCTGGTAATCATCATGAGTATTAGCTCTCAAGGAATTATTTTTATGGTCATGATTTCATCAGTGGAGGAACTGACAGGCAGCAGATCTGAGACTAAGGCAGTGCAGGAAAAAACTTGCTAGATTAAAACATCCAGAAAGAGGGATTTAAGCCCAGAGTGCCTGAATACTGTCATTGTCTCATCAGGGCAATGAGAAAGAACAGCTATTTCTGCATGTATTGACAAGGACAGACAGATGTTTGGAGCATCTCTGTTAGCAAATCTTGGCCCCTTTGAATGCAGCCTTCTCTTTCGCTGAGCAGTTACCAGCAAGCGAAACCAACTGGCATATTTGCTACAGGTGTGTATTTCATTAAAACCACCGGGATTACAGATTGTGATTGCAATGTCTCTGTTTCAGTGCACTCTGTGCTGCTCCTATGCTCCTCCTGGAGAGATCTCCCCACCTAGCTGCAGCTTTTGGTCCCTTGACAGGCCTGCATATGACTCAATAACTTTCTGTCCTCTTCAGCACAGAGTTTTGGAGATCCTTAGCCGTCCTCAATCATGAGCGCCAATAGTTCCCTTTAACACACGTCTGAAACTTTCCCCAAACAACTTCTATTTTACAGTATTGAGTCCAAGTACCATTTTGGTTTAGGATGAAATCCTCACTATATTAAATACAATTTAAAAATTGCCAGTGATTTCAACGGGAATATTTGGACTTCTAAGTTGCATGTTTCAGAGAGAAAGCTTTTTTTCTCCCCTTTCCTAACTAAAATTAAGAGGCAAACTAAAGCTTCTGAAAAGACAAGTAAAATTTTCTTATCACTTGTAGTCCTCAGCCGCTACATCAGAACACGACAGAAGTAAGCCGGATGATATTCCTGTTAAAAATAGGGCTCAACAAAAAAAAAAGTAAGCTTTTCCACACCATGAGTTGGCAGGGTTCGATTGCCACTACCATTTTATGGAGAGCAGTAGGAAGGGCGTTGGGCTGCGTATATTGTACTGATCAGTAACCCCCTCGTAGCATTGGGGTGCAGAGTTCATTTACTGTTTCACAAACAAAACCTCATCTATGACCTACTCCAATATTCCACAACACGGTTCATAATAGAGTAGATTCTCAGTCTTAACTCTTCTTTTTAAACTGTTTCCATCTGTGAATCTCTGCTCATGGAAAATGCCAGTTACTAATATTGCACTCTGGCAACTACAGCTGTAATTTCAACAATTCCAGCTTTTCAGTGTTTTAAAGATTGATTTAAAGCATTAACAGAAAAAGTTTAGAATTAATACGTGGCAGGGGCAAAAAGAGAAGCGAAGCACATCCCTGAAAAAAAAACATTTATAAAATGGTGTATACACCATCACTTGGGCATGCTGAGTCTCAAAAGTAATGCAAAGAGACAGAGTTTGTTTTCCTTTTCTTCTGCAAAACTACAATGAAGTGATAATGACCTCAGGAGTGTATGTGTGTGTTTATTCCATCTTTGGCCCATTTGATGTGGTTTTGGCCTAAGGAAAAGCTAAAGGCTAAATGTATTTTAAGTGGGCTAAACCCAAGATAAACACATGTCCCTGAGGTCATTATTTCCATTAGATGACAGCTTGCATAAAATATCAAAAGCATTGTAAAAACAGTGTAAACTTTAAAAAATATATTCTTTCATAGGTCAGCACATCTTTTAGGAAGTGTATACTGTTTCTAAGCAATTGCTGCTTCTATTGTCAAAGTTCCTTCTTCATGAACAGAGAAGCCAAAGTTTATTTGGACTTTGGCTATGCATGAGATAGTCTGGGCTTTGTAAATCCTACACATAACACTGTAAAATGCAAACAGTGTATCCAAGCAGTAATCATGCTCATCATCCACATAGTAACTGTGTACACAGAAATACCAATCAATTACACTACAGCTTCAAAGATTTGATCTGTGTGAGGAAGATTGTCAGTGCTTTAGAAACCACACTAGGACTTGAGTACGGGCACATAGGCAATTTAACAAGGTTTGTGTCTGGTCTGAGCAAAACCCATGCTTGTAACCGAGAAAATTACATTAGCACAGTTTTGTCTTGCTTTTTGTACACGTTTTGTGAGCAGTGATGATCAGCCAGCCAAGAAAGCTCCACGTGTGTGTCAGCGAAGCAGGGAGCTCTTCCCCAGTGTTGGCACTCCAGCTTCCCCCTGCAGCCTCAGAGTGTGCTGGCAAAGGTTGCCAACAGAGAGAGGGTTTGTCGACTCACACCCTCGCCCCTGCTTTTTCTTCTCAACTCCCCCAGATACAAAACTGGCATGCTTTCTGCGTCTTGTTCTTGAGCAACGCCATCCTGCTGATAGCCTTAGAGTGTTTTAGTGGATCGCAGTTAGAAAACTGTTTTCCACATACAAGGCTGCTGATGGAACTTTCACTTTTGGGGAAAAAATAACATAAAACTCCCTGAATAACTCTTTATCTCCCCTTCTTTTTAAAGCCCTGACTCTACAGACCCTGTATTTACCCAGAATGTTTTTTTCACTTTCTGTATTCTGAAAATCAAAAAGGAAACTCAAAATTTTACATTTGTTTTCTCAAAATTGTTTTGCTGAATCCAGGGTTGGATTAAAACCTGCAAGTATTTCACAGTTCTCAGCAACCCAAACAACTTGGGAGACATCGTGCCTTGAGTATGTCAATTGTGCTGCAGTTAATTTACAACTTCTCTTTCCGAGCCACGCAGAATAGAAAAAAGTGAAAAGGTGAGGCTTTAATCAATGAGCATGTCAAAGGCAAAAGCATAGCTGAGTCTAAATCCACACCTGGTTTTCATCTATTTTCAGACTGCCTCCTTCACCTCGGTCCTGCTAATGTTGTCCACAATGTTTCTCCTCTGTAATATTACCATTTCACTGCTAGTTTAGGCAAAATGGAGTAATTTTTTTTAACCTTCCGTAAGTGATCTTTCTGCACAGGAGGCAGGAAAGCGATGAGAACCGACACCTTCTAACAAGACCATCACTTTGTTCTTAGATGCAACTTTCCTAAAATTAGCTTTTGGTCAATTTTTTGTTTGCAATAGACTGGATGGAGGGCAGTAGACCATTTCAGCTAAGACTGCTCTTCCTTTTCCCTGGATCATTCATCCTTTCAAAGATAATCTAATGCTACTACACCATACTCTTAATCACTTTTTTACCTGGCATTATATAAGTGACTTGCATTAAATATGTGGATTAATTTGTGTAATGATTGTGCTTTTTGTACTTTTATACAATTAGAGAATATAAAAGCATTGTTATGAGTGAAATAGGGGTTAGGTCCTAGAACGAATTTTAGGATTGAGTTTGGAAGATCCTGTGAGGGGCTTAGCAATATGATAAACATTGCTTACATGACCTTAGAAGGCTTAGGGCAGATTTCAATTTTGTCATTCCAGGAGAAATTTCTTCCATTTTTCTTTGTCACAACCTGTTGAACTCTTATTACTCTCAGTAAATCAACATTCACACTGAACTGGGATGATTTGCTGTTGTCACTTCATTTATATGAGTACAGTTCGAGCCCTGGTCAAAGTAAGTAACAATTACAGCGTCCGTTTTCACTGTATGAACAGCTCAGCTTATTCTTCCACACAGTTATAGACAATAATGTGTTATTGGTCCGTTTGCTAAAATACTGGCCTTAATAAAGATATTTTAGGGGCCAGATGTGTCAAGTTACAATGAAGTGGTGAGCCACGGCTCAGCCTTTTCCACCGCTTTGGATAACCGGCACCTTCACTGTCACTGGTGCTTACGATCATCATGATTTAATTTATGGGCTGCTTGTTCGGATGGTTTTTGGTTCTGCCATTCCTCCTGTTGGTGTATGGAAGGAACCCACAACGGTCTACCAGTTGTGTTGGCAGTAATGAGCAGAGCTACTAACTGGAAAATGCTGAGAGGAAAAATAAAGACGGTAAAGAAGAATGAAAAAAGAGAAGGAAGAGGTAATCCGGTAAGGAGTGTTATGTGTGGGGTGGACAGCAAAAAATGGGGCAAATTGAACAAGGACAATGAAGACCAAAGTAAATTTGATGTCTTACACCAAAGAAAGTCCATTGACTTTGGAGGAGTTGCTATGACTTCCGCCCAGACTTTTGTTTTCAAAGAAAAAAATAAGGAAGGCTTCACAGAAAAAAGACCGTGGAAGAAAGTACATAGAGTTTAGAAAGGAAAAGGAAATCCTGAGATAGCATAAAAACAAACCCAAATGCTAATCACTGGGACAAAATGTTGTTTCCCTCTCTCATGACCTGGTCCAGCTCTTTCTTTAAACTATCTACACCCAAGCAACACCGCTTTGTTAATTTCGGGGTTTACTTTTTTTTTTTTTAATTTCCCAACATTGCTTGGGCACCTCTGTGTATCAAAAACATTAAACATGAAAAAAATAACTTTACACTTTAGGAAGTGGAGGAAACAAGACTTGAAATGCTGTTGTAAGTGTACACTGTTCTATTCAGCTCAGGAATAGAAGTAATGAACCTACCCTCTTAAACTTTCGCCAGCAGTTGCACATTTCTGAGGTGTTTGCATCTGGAGTATTTTTGTTGCTAGGGTTCCTGGCCCCCTTTTCCTCATTTCTCCCTCTCCCTCCACTACATATGAAATGACAGTGAAAAAAAGGGAGGAGAGATGGCTTTAGAGCTTTGCTCTTATTTTCCATTCTCTTCTTTCCATGTCTAGTTCTCCTAGAATAGCAACCGCCGAGCACATTTTTTTTCTTTCCTGAAACATTCCTGTGCATTTCCAGTGATAGCCATAGGGGGGTTTTTTATTAGTGTTTCCCTAATTCCTCAATTTCTTTTTACAATATGATCTTTATAGCATCTTTCTCTGATGGCTTCTTTTGAGGGGGGGGTGGGGGGCGGAATATATGGCCGTGTTTAAATTTTGTCTTTTTTTTCCTCTCTTTTTTCTTTTCTTTTTTTTTTTTTTTTTTTTTTTTTTTTTTTTTTTTTTTTTTTTTTTTTGTTAAGAATGGACTAATATATGCAGGGAGGAATAAAAACGCCTTTGAATAAAAGGCCAATTACACTTATATAAAGTTACATTTCCTGCATTGAATTTGCATACTGCATCAATAGTTTTCAGAAGACTTCCAAGAAATAACAAAGAAAAGACCAGTCTATGCCAAGAACATCTCTAAAGAAAAAAAAAAACAGCCATTCTTTTCAATACTAAGAAAACAGTGTTTTACTGCTCAGAGCTCCTGATATCCTCCCTCATTAGAGAAATATGTGCAAGCTGTAAAGTATCTGCCCTGGCAGAGGATTCACAAATCACAACAATTACCTTCTTCTTTTGGATATTGAATCAGCTAATTATCCAACAAAGTTTGGATTGGACATCTGCTACCTGACTTATTTTAGTATCCACCACAGAGTTCTTCTTGGCATATGTTTTGCAGCTTTTACCCTCACCCACTTCTCAATAGCAAAATGGGAAATCATTTGGATGCCATCACTAACCATTAAGTAAAACTAGGATACTCTGGCCTAGGGTACCTGGCCTCTGGATGGCCAATAGGATATCTCTATGCTTCAGGCCAAAATGAGTATTAACACAGGTGGAAGAAAAATAAACGAGAAGAAGAAAGAGTGGAGGCAGAGGGGAAAAAAAGAGGTTGAGGAATAGTCAATTAGTGGGCTGAAAAATAAATAACCAGTATCCTCTAACGTAATATGAATTACAGTTTGGCAAGCACTAGGGATGAATCACAACATCTGGCATCCTAGGTGTTACTGTTTATCTAAACTACCAATAGCATCTGTGTAAGCAAGTCCTGCCAGTACCATTGCCTAGTATCATCTTTTACATTAGGAAACAAGTGTAAAAATGTTATACGAGGCTCTGTTAAAAACCTACTTTTGAAACTCTGTGCCAAACTTCCTCCCCAAGAAGAAAATGCACCTGCATGAAGGCAAGGGGCACTCCTGGTGAAATCATAGGAAGTTCTACCCACCGAGATGAAGGATTAATTTGCCCCGGTAATAAAGATCTATGCTGTTTATACTAAATAACTATATGCACGTAGCCAGTGACTTACGGCAACACCAGGGTTAAGACCCCAGGCACCCTGACTGTGACACACACACCCTTGATATATACACAAAACAATATTCCCTTCCTGCTTTCTGTTTGAGCGTACCAAGTTTAACTTTGCATCTCTATTCATTCGCTAAATTTAAATCTAATGATGAAACATAAATTCAAAATGACAGTATAAAAAAGAGGGCGATTACTTTACGTGAGGACCATGCCCACCATAAAAACTATTATTCACTTTGAGAAGGATGAACCTTCAGTTCAGGGATCTGACCTGACTACGTCTCTAGCTTCCGAGATACTACAAAATGTAGAACAATGAAACCTAAATGGGTAATTTGCCCTGGCATAATAATTAGGACCAGAATGACATTGGTCTAATGTTATACAAGATCAAAGCAAAACACTGACTATTATTGCTGGACTGACATACTCTGCTTTTGCATTTCACTGAAACTCATGTTTATGTTAAAGGAGAACTCAAAATTCTGTTTTTACATCCAGAGGTCTGCAGCTGCATTTTTTGTAAGACTAGTCATTTTCTTATTAACCAGAAAGAAAGATCCCCGTCATGAAGTCCTGGAAAGATGTCATTAATTACGTGGCCACCACTAGGGTCAGCAGATATTAAGTGTCTGTTCCACTAGGAAATAAACAGATATATTTGATAACCTTTAAGAATATTCTTGCGTATTTTTCAATTTACATTGCAAAACATGTTTTGGAATCATCCCTAATGAACATCCCTAAAGAAAATGAAGTAACTGTGAAAGACATTACCTCTTCTTAAAAAGAAAGGGAGTGGGTGGGGAGGAACAACAATCCAAGAGAGGTTGTGTCACTCTACTGCACGTTGAAAGCCTTCAAAACCACTAGCTCTGCACAGTCAATTCTGCTGCTTCACAGTTGTGGACAAGTCACTGGTTCTTTTTGCCTCTCTTTTCCACACAAACTTTCTATAGGAAATGAGTTAATGCATGGATCACTCCCGGGGTCAATGTTTACCCCGACTTGGGGTTTGTACGATATCACACATAATACAGCATTACACTGCATGGCACTGCATCAACAGTCTCTGAAAAAACTGCAAACTGCAGACCATGTTAGGTCTAGAAGTGAACCGCGGCTATTTAAATATCAGCATTAACTATTTTCACCTTCAGGAACAATTAGAAAACTGTTGATTCAAGATGCCCTATTGAATGTCGCGGCCGGAACATTTGGGTTTTATCAATTCACACAGGCCCGGAAAAGTGACTCTTGGCCTAAAGCAAATGGAAGAGGGCGACAAGACATGTGCCAGGTGTCCAAAACCCGAATTATCTCACAAATGTATGTAATGGATGTAATGAACCTAAAGTGTATCCTGCAGAGAGCCTTGATTTTTTCTGCTGAGAAGTTTTACAGTGCAGACATACATTATCACAACAAAGTTTTGCAGCATGTTGAAAATGTAGGGAACACATTGAAAAAATTGCATTTGATAATGTAAACTACAAGGATTACTGTGGCAATTGTATTATTCATGTACATATTTAATTCAGTAAAAAGGAACTGAACCTGAATTTATTTGTAGCTGCCACAGAGTTCCCATTTTATCACAGGATTCCCCAGGGTGCCACAGGAACAAGAGGGCCTTGATGCAGAATTTAGATCTAGCCTCCACACAGCACAAGAAGTACATGAAGTGCAAACCAAGAGCAGGAGATGAAGTGGATTCTTTCTCCATTTACACTACATTATTGAAGTTAACCACACTGCACACAGTCATACCTGCCCGAATCGAAAACCAGGCCAATGAAGATAATTTATGAACCTTTAATTTTGGAACGTAGCAACCAATGATAAACAAATACATAGGGGCCAGAGATGGCTTTAGGCTTGGGACATAAGCTAGAAGCGGTGTTACTTATCTAGAATTCATTCACTTTATTGGAGCCTCCTCCAGTTCTTCATTAATTTTTCATTCAGCTAAAGTTACTATTGTTAAGAGTCATGAAACACTCCTCTTAAATTAAACACAGCAATGAGCAAAGCACTGTATTTGTCACAAGAATTTTTCAACTTCTTTGAGAAGGTACCTGCATTCAGATAGAGATTTAAATTAATAAAGAGTCATTTGCTCTCCTTTCACCAAGTAAACTGCAAGCATTCAATCCTAGCAGTCACCTCTTGGAATAAAATGACAATCCTCCAGACCATTTCCAAGGTCTAGTTAGAGGACAAAAAGCAAAAATGCTTTTCAATCCATGCACAAATGAAACGCACAATTTCATATCCTTTCCAAATCTTTGCCATCCTCGGTCTCAAAGCAGAATTTCCTTGCCAGAATTTCCTGGTCAGACAAGGAACCTCCTCCAGCCCAGATCCCCCACGTCTCTCCTGTGGACTAATCTCCCACCAAGGGGTCAAGCAGCAGCTCCCACGGCCCCCCTCCACGCTCTTGCCCTGGGATGAGGGTTTGCAGCGGGACTTTAGAGCCCACATGACAGCAGTGTAACACCACTGTCGGTGTAGGGGTCGGGCTTTACACCACCGCCTGGCCTTGTGGCTCGTAAGGGAACTTCGGACCTTCCTTTTGAAATGGTCTAATTACCCACTGTTGTTAGGAGTAAAACTTAGAGAAAAAAGAAATAATTCTACAGAGTTTGAATATTCTTGACATATACAGTCATTTCTCCCTTAACTTTAGAGAAGTTTTGCATACTTAAAAGGCAGAAAGACTAACACACAAAACATATAGGCATTTACCCAGCCTTAGTATTGTAAGGACAATATAAAATCTGCTACACGGCATCAGAAGGGTCTTACTCACTGAGAAAGACAGAAAGATGGACAGACAAAGACAGACAGACAAAGAAAGTAGGACAGACAACACTTCTTACCGTGAAAAAACCTGGAAAAAACAATTTCTATTACTCCTTTTTTATGCTGGATTTTTATTTTTTTTAAAGGCAGCTAAGGAGTAATCTTCTTTGTGATCTGAGGAACTAAGAAATATGACTCACAAACATTTATCCTTCATTAACAAAAACATCAAGGAGAAGATTAGTAAAATTTAACCCTAACCTGCTGTTCGGCTTTACCTGTCACCTCAGGGGCTGACCACAGTCACTTTTAATCACAGAGATGACTGGTTCGGATTTCCAGCCCTGAATCCAGAGGTTGGTTGCATTTTAAACAATTAATTGAAAAGAATTAAAGGTGTGTGTTACCAGCTGGGGAGGAGGTGGAGCTGGAGAGTTCAGTAAAGCCTTTGGGAATGAAACAGCCGGTTCCTGCATAACACAGCGTTCTTAAGAAACAGCTGGCCCGCGGGGAGGCCTGTGCGTGGTGCAGTTACTCTGCCATGATAACAGAGGCACTGGGTTGCAAAAAGAGGCTGCCTTTGAGTCATGGAAGCAGGCTATAATAATATATTAAAAATTTATTTCTTTCTGTTGCACAACATAGACAGGTTAGGGTTAATCTGGCACTAAAGCCCAGTCCTCATTTTAGATGGCGTCAGACAAATGAGCTTCAAAATACTTCTAGATGTTCGAGACAAGAGGTTCAAGTTTAGCATGCAAACAATCAGCTAACTAGTACTTATAGTCTCTTTGCAAACCCTGGCAGAGATCTCTACAAAATTATTTTTTCAGCTATAACTATCAAATACTTAATTTTTTCCTAAGAACATTTGAAATTTTCCACAACTGATTTGTGTTTCAAATGTCTGGCGTTTTTTTCAGTGGAAGGAGTTGCAGAGATGTCTATCGTGTTCCTCACGTCACCACACCTACTTCCTCCATAAAACTTCCTCTAAAACACCTATTCTTCCACACGTATTTTTAACCACAGTGCATGAGCATCCTTAAGCATGTGACCAATGGTGAGTGGAACAGAGACTACGTATAGCAGTTTTGAAAGAGCAAGAAATGCCGGCGTCGGTCAAACTGGCATCTCACCACAAACCGTGATGGTCTGTCTATGCAGGGCACTGAGGAGACTGCTTCTACAATAATTATTTCAGTTCGGGGTGCCTGACATCAGAAAGAGGTCCCAGAAGAGAAAAGTCTGTATTATGAGATGACATGGAAGAAATGTAGGGCATACAAAAAGAAATACGGGCATGTAATAAACAAGGATGGGGATGTTTATTTACAGAAGTTTGTTTGCAGTCAGAAAAAAGTAAGCATGAGAGGAATGGGAATAGTCTAACAATAGCAAGAGGTGAACATAGCAGCAATATGACAAAAATAAGAAAAGGAAAAGTTTAGTCTGAATAGGAGAAAATATTTCTTAATGGCAAGGTATGTTAGACTGTGGAATAGCCTCCCCTGAGACACCTCAATTGCTTGAGTAATTTAAAACTAGATGAGACAAAGCGCTTGAGAATTCACTGGGGGAACAGTCATGCCCTGCCATTATCTAATAGGTGTTCTCCATCTCTAACTTGTATGATTCAACTGACATTAATTGGCATTAGGGTGTGAATCAAAATAAAATACAACCCCTAAATGTTACCAGACTTCATAGTGATCAGTTTTCCTGTTAATGCTTTTCAGCGAAATGGAAGAAAGTAACAATAACTTCAGAGACCTGAGTGTCATTATTAGTTAGGCAAATTTACATCACGCAAAGAAATATTTTTAGAGTAATTCCATTCTGGTATGTTATGCTGACAGCTGAACGTAGCAGCTACAAAAGTGCCTTTCAGTTGAGATGCTCCTGGTGCTCCACAAAGAGTAACTGGATCACAGACTGAAGAATCTGTGGTAGGAGTAAAGAAACTATTTTCCTTAAAGAACTATGTCCTGAAGACGCGGAGGGAAGGTCAAGGTTTTCAAGAGCAAAATCAGCTCTGTAAAGGGCTAGTTACATCAAGGATATTTCTCCCCTAGTCTATACACTGGTAGGTTTAATCTCCACCTTTCCAGTGGACATCTGAAGTTTATACACCGCGCTGAACTCCTGTCATGCTTTTTGGTCACTTTGCTTGCTTTGTGCTGTACTTTCTACTATAGCTGTAATCCAATCTTTTTCCTTAGCATAATCAGCGCTTTATTTTAAGCTAGTTCTGCTCCCGCAAAGGTCAGAAGAATAAAACATTAAAACAACACTAAAGGCGTTTACAAAACCTATCCTCCACACTGGAGATTGCTACCGAATATTTTGAAATTTTTAATATTTTTAAAGCAGTGTCAATCCAGGCTGGTTGGAAAATTTTATTAAAATATTGAAGGTAATAATAGTTTTAATTTCTAGAATATGGGGATGGCAGAACATCTTGAAAATCCTAGCAAAGCACTGTGACGTACTATGAAAAAAGATATTTTCCCCCACTTTAGAAATACAGAAAGATAAAAGAACCTGAGTAACTTGCTAAAAAAGATCACTCTACAAGGAAAAGAAACAAAAAACTCATCCATTCAGATTCCCATCCTAGCAAAGTTGGATGTCCATATGTACCTTGCATCCAACCGCAAAGCCTTTACTGTGAGAATGCGGGGGGGGGCAGCCAAGCCCCAGTGAAACCACAAAGCCCAGGAAGCAACTCTGCAGCGAAGGTTCCCAAAATCAGAGGAGTCCTGTGCTGCCAGCTCATAGAGTGATAGAGAAATAGTGGAAAGGACCGGCGAGGCAGCTCCCCTAAAAGGGGACTTCTGCCCTGAAGCGAAGAAAATCCGCTAACTGTAGAAGTGTGGTGAGCATTAGGTCAAGTAATTTTGTGTGAATGTGCCTGGGGAGTGGTCACCCGAACGGACGGCAACAGCTTCCAGCATCGGGCTACAAAGATTTTACGGAGTTCTCTTTTCTCCCTTCCAAATAATAACATTTTTAAATTATGACTCATGTTTGTGAGTTAGGAAAATTAACTCATTGAGAGCCAGAAGTTTGATTTTTGCTGGTTTCAGTATAGGGCTTGGAGTAACATATTAGTAGAAATCTCCTGAAACTTAAGCCTGAGTCTTCCTAATGTCAATCAAGTCCTCGTGAAACATTTATATATACTCTCACAACATGCTTGCTTATGCTATCATCTTAATTTTGACGGAGGTGCCTCATCATGAATAGATTCAGCAACTTGTCCAAAGTTGTGCAGAAATCTGTGGCAGAAGAGGGAACTAAAGCTTGGTTTGCCGCAGCCTGCCAAGTACTCCAGTCCTTGGACCATCATTTCTGCCCTTTGAACAGTGCGAAGGAGGAAGGTATCTATTGGCTTTCTGAGAACCTTACAGAACTTGGATATTCCTTACATCTCAGGGCCAGGAAGAGAACAATTTTTATAGGAACTCGTCCACACAGGCAGACGGGAGGATGCAAAGGAAATAAACAAAACTCCAAAAGTTACAGTTCAGCTTTAATTCTTTTTCTGAAAACCTATCTGTATAAAATTATACGTATTTTACATTTTCGGTGGGACAAACAGTTAAAAATAGCAAACTGTTGCAGAGAATGACTCTTTTTTATCATAACCCAGGACTCAAGATGGAATCGTGTAAATCTTTCAAGAATGCTGATTTTAACAACGATTTTGTCTATTTTTTAGGTGAAGTAAATCATGTTAGTTCAACTTAGCACATGGCTGTTTTGGACTCCTACTACAGGCAAAGTATTACACGGTTTTTGCGATCAAGTTATGCTGACCTCCCTTCCCAGTTGAACCAAGAACCCCAGCGAGAAAGATTACCAGAGACAATTTAAACTGGCCCGTAACTTAGAATCAGATTTGGCCCAATTTTTAAAAATTATTCCCAGAATGTTATTATGTATCTGCCCTTCCAGAATTTTTGTGTCAGCTGGGAGCTGGACAACTCAAGCCCAAAGCCACAGCTCGGAGTGGTGGGCAGAACCCACCAACTGAGAAAAGTCCTCTAACATGAAGATCGATGCTCTGAACCACCGTCACCAAGATTACACGATGATCCAGAGGAGGACAGTAAGCATGGCTTCATGTCGTTAGAGAACAGACAGCAGTCTGCACTCAAATATGAAACAGTGTGTTTTACTCTATCATCATCATCATCATCACCACGATGGCACGTCTCCAGGATGGAGGGTCTTACTCTATACCTGTCACCCTAACACCCCTCATCTCAAATTATGATGGGGACAGAAGTGCTCCATTTCTGTGATGTAGTCCCCTCAGGATTTTTTAATTTTTATTGACCGAGTTTGTCTGTCTACAATGAAAGCATGCAACATGGTGAAGTCTTCTACCGGAAAATGCACGGCCATTTAGCCAACTAAATTAATTTCATGCCTGCTAGTGAACCCTAACTCAAACCATTTTAATGTTCTATGTCTTTTCTGAATCTGTACTACAAAAGAAAAATGCTCATGCAGTTAATAATGAACCACCTGAGCCACTCCGTTCCCCGGCTTGCTTCAAATTTACATTTTTAGGAGCCACTCCTAATTCATACTTATTTAAATAACCTTTGTTGTATGAAGGGCTCTGTCTGAGCCATCCATGCCATACACGGCACCCCACGCTGAAAGGCGACTCTTTGACCTTTTATTCTCCGGCCGGGGAATGAGGCATGCCATGCACTCATACGCTCTGCCCCTGGGCACTACTCTGGGTAAGTTACTTGGACAGCACCTCTTGCCAGCTGATTCACAGAGTGGAATCTGCATAAGCTCTTGAAAAGAAATGCTCATTAATATTCCTAGCCAGAGGCAAGTGTGCTACAACTCAGTGAGAGGAAGGGTCAGGGAAAGGGAAAAAAAAAAAGTAAAGAGCAGGAAAAAGAATTGAAGGCCTCATAGAACAAGTCAATACCCCAAGACAAGTGGTCCCTTTGTTGACGAAAGAACAGGCCATGCTGCTCTAGGAAGAACTATGCAAATAGCCTGAAAACAAGGAGATATTCTCTATTCTATTTTTATCAATCACCAGATCAGACAGACTAGGACAGCCCCTTCCCCTAGGATGCTTGAACCATTTGATGGAACCCAACAAAAGGATTGGGGACTTCCATGAAGAATCAGCCCCCCTTTAATTCACAAAGCAATTGCAAAAGGTCCCCATTTAGCTCAAAACATTCTAGCGGTATGTTCCCCTTCCTCGGTATGATCTCTTCCTCTCTTTTCCACCCTCCCTGGAAACTATGCTTCCCTTCAGCTATGGAAATTTCCATCTCTCTGCAGTAAAATTCAGGGATTTTGCTAGTACAGGGAATCATAAGAAGATTGCAATGGTACATATGTTTTTATCTGAAAACAGGAATTGCCTGCCATCTCCCTCCCACACTTCAAGAAAGAGGGAAAAAAAATATAGAAAAGAGGTGGTTATGTTATAGTTATTCATTTTCTTTTGATCTAAGTGATATATCACTTTTCCTATTAGGATTTAATTTGCTTTAGCATGAAGAGATCAGCAAGTGAGTTCTGTTTTAATTAGACAGGTACTAAACAGTTTGATAGTAATTTGAATACTGACAAGCTGGAGTGCTCACTGGTCCATGAACAGAAATGATATTACAGTGTTCAACCTGCCTGAAGAGGAAAAGTCCTTTAAATATTTTACAATTGAGGGGGAAATGGAAGAGGAAGATACACCGAATGGTAAGGTGAATCATGGGCAATATGATACCGAGGCTGACCTGTAATCCACCTGCAAAACTTGTTAGCTACCTATCTGTAGTTTCTGCTCCTTAGCAGGAGGCCAAATTTAGCAACATTTACTGCAGGTAGGGGTGTAAAGTTAGAACGTGGAGTCTGGAAAACTGTCTCGCATAACCAACATTTTGGAGCAATCAGGGTAGACACTGGCGGCCAAGAAGAGTGAGTCATATATGTGTCATAAAGGACAGCTGCATGTACAGAAAATGAGATGCACACAAACGCTGAAGCCACGCAGGTAGGCTTGCTGCTCCTTACCACTGCAGCCTTTGTATGCTCCTTCAGAGCATCCGTAATTATCGCCCTCTCCTTCTCCACGTGATTTTTCCACTGGAGCTTTCTATCAGTGACCCGTTTATGACAACAGGTTCTCTCACCCCCTCTTTCACCTCACACAGCATGTGTACCAGCTTGACAATTAATTAATTCCTTAAAAAGAAGGCTACCTATGAGCCTTTTCTGGATTGCAAGAGACTTGTCTCTTCTCTCATCTCTCTTTGATTGCTCCTAAAGCTACTTCTTGCCTTCTCTGCCCTTCTTCAGACAAATCATGCTTCAAGGAGTGGTGTCGCTAGCCCAGCTATCAAAGGCTCTGGTTTATTTCAGGTTTCTCTGTTACTGCTGTCCAAAAACCGGAATGAAAGGCAGCGCACTGATATTCTTAATGATTCAAATAGAAATATATATACATACATACATATACAGACCCAGCTTTCATCTACGGAAAAGCTGGCACCTCCAGCTTCTGAATACATCGACACGAGCCATTGTAAATAGTAGTAACTCAGATGTGCTAGAATGCATTGCACGCACCAATCAGCCACTAACCTCATCTGGGAGAGACTCCCTGAACCATTGCAGTACAAGCTATTATCTTTCTTGCCAGCATTTGCATCAGAAGAGACAATTCCCATGTCACTCAAGCCATGGGATGGGTCATATTAAAGATCCAATATCAGGGAGAAAACCAAAGCAAAGCAGCAGTGGAAGTACTAATGCAGTATAAAAGGTACTGTGCTAATGAAAGGTCTCCTCGAAAGATATCTCATAGTCATGATATTCCTTCAGTGGGCAGAAATGGAGACAAGCAAGTGGTTCTAATAGTCTAAGAGCCTGGTGTGATACCCAGATTCACCAACTCCCCTTTAACATTCTAAAAGAATTACACAACTGCTATATTTAGGAGTGAGAGCTGGAATTTCAAAGCTGTCAGAGTCCTTTAATTTCTTTTGGGTTATGAATGCTTAATTCCCGCAAATTTCTGTTAAAATCCCATTATACTACTCAACCCAGGAATTTGTTTGAAGATACTACATAAAATTTGTGAAAGGCAGAGCTGCCTAGTGACTGGAAGAGGACCGTAGAACAGTCACCATCATATATTTCCATTCAGGGCTCTTGCTTAAATCATTGTGCGACCATAGACAACATCAGCTCATTTCCTCAATTCATACCCATATGAAATAAATAGCATTTTTTCTATTTCCTCAGAATTATTTCGTAAAGCTTATTTATCTACAGTATGCAAGGTCATGCATCTCTCACGTAATCTCCTGGCATTAAGCCAATCACTCAGATGGAGACCTGCGTCATCTAATACAGCTCTGAACTGCTCAGCCTGTGTCGTGATGATTTCTCACTAATTAAGAACACAGCTTCTAAAAACTTCTTTTTCCCACACCTTGGATTTACCTACTGAGAAACACTAGAAACAATGTATTGTTTAGCTACTTTTCTCTTATTCCATGACCCTAGTAAACTCACTTCCTTTCTCCTACTCTTCATTATTTTATTAAAATGCATTTTGTTTTGAAATTGTTATTTCTTTGCTATTCAGCACTGATGGTCAGCCCACTAAAACTTCTCCAGACGACCCCAGCTTTCTGTCCAAAGCACAAATGTATTTATTCAATGAAAGCAGAAAAAGGTAAAGCGACAGAGAAAAGCAGACAAGTGCTTTGCTCAGGCTGGTAGCTTCACTCAAATGCAAGTTACAGGGGTACGTGCTGTTGTTCCTGCTGTAACGTCCAGAGTTGCTGCAGATCTGTACTGCAAACATACCTCCTAAAAAGCAGCAGGGTTTCATGTTGATTGCTGTAATACCAATCTGACAAGCTGGCATGTTTGCAAGTGAGACAGATATTTATTTTCCTGGTTTCAGTAATCTGGTGTTGGTCAAAATTTAGAAAACTCACGGCAGTTCAGTTCATCAAATGAAGAGACAACAGTGGTAGATTACAGGAAGGGTACTTAGAAACACATGTAATGACATATTTAAATCCCAGAGAAGGTAGACATGGGCTGACTGTTTCACTGAGTTATGTTAGTCATTTCAACTTACGTGTTTCCAACACTAATTTTTCAGCCCCGAGTTCCTCTCCTCTTGACTTTCTCATAAGCATCCCTTCTTTTTCCAAGTTCTCTCCTCCTCCTTTTTAGTTTTCTGAAATCCTTGTTGCATTTCTGTACAATCAGCTGTAGGTAAAAATCTCATTTTCCCACTTTTTTCTTGTTCTCATCCGTGGAAAAACTAGCTCTGCCTTTCTGATACTGCCTCTACGTCAATTCTCACTTACAGCCATCTCTCCTCCTATTTTCCTGCCCTTTACAGTGTGGAAAAGATATTGTAACGGAGACCAATAGTTAAAAAAATCCTGATCCTTCAGCTCTCAGCATTTTCATATCCTGCCTACCTCACACTCTGCTTACCACTTCTGCTAGGTTTTGCTTGGCTGTCTCTCCAGGCTCACCTTTGCTGTGAAATACCCTTGGTGATCTAAACATCTCTCCCAGCCTCTCCCATTGCCTTTCCCTGCGAGGACCACTTGTCTTACAGTGGATGGAACAAAACTGCCAAAGAGTAAAGAACAGGTGAATGGACAGTAATGACTACTCATACTTTTTGTTTTATATCATTGATTTTGGTGATTTATTGCTCTCAGTCAGGCTCATCTGCTGTTTAACACACTGTCTGATTTTATTCTCCTGTGAGTGTCAGTCTGGAATTGGATGGCAAATAAAAACTTCCAGACAACTAAATACTTGCCTTTAAAGGAACTGCAGGAGTTTATTCCCACTGTTTGAAATACATTCAAAGATGATAACCCATCTCCATCCTGCTTTCAAAAGTGAGATGGAATTCAACAGAGTATAGGTTCCTAAATGCCTGAATCACTTTCACAAACAGAATTTAGGAGGTTTTTTAAATATTATGTTCTTTGGACTAGGGATCCTCTTTTTTCTGCCCTTGCTCATAGTCAAAAGTGCACCTCAGATCTGTGAACATTATTGCAGAGCAAATAATATCAACACTGCTCAACATTATTTGAATGTGTAAAACTAAACCTTCCAAACTCTGCTTTTAGCTACAGAGCTGTGAGACTAAAGATTTTTTCTAGAAATAAAATATTTAGTCCCCTGTATATGAGTATGTCTCTGTATATGAGTATCAGCTCCCCTGATACCGGCACTACACGGTGACACCTATTGCTTTACCTGTGTGAACTAGGAGATCCAACAGGGTCATCCTCAAATGAGTCAATCTAAAGGTTTTCTAAAAACTAAAATTCCCAACTGATTTCATGACTGAAATCCTATCTCTGTGAAGCTTCCACCTTATGTTGTAGTCCCCAGCCTTTGTCAGGGAGCATGCTTTTTTCTCTTGGAGGTCCCATGCTTGTGGCCGTCCTCAGAGGATAATCACCAAATCAGGCCACCTAGGACAATTGGGATAAACAGATTAAGGGTTTTCTAGGACCTAGAAAATTGAATGCTTGCACATGTACATACATATTTTTATTTAGTAGTCCCATGGCTATTGAACTTTAATGTATAAAGTTCTTAATAGCCACAGAGCTCTGCTGCTGGGCTGTAGGAAACCCACCTTTGTGTCTCCACTACTTGCAGTTACTACAGATACTGAGATTTGGATGACCTCAGCTACGCTCAGTGACTGCCCTATCCTTTCTGCAGCATGTGTGCTGGGGAAATGTGGGAGAGAAAGGAGGATCTTCCTTGAGTCCTCATGGACGGTGAAACATGAAAGCCTAAGAAATGCCTTGTTGTGACCCTTGAGGTCCGTGCAGCCCAGGATTTAAGCTGTGACAGCAGCAAGAGTATATGTTGTTTGGGAAGAGCACGTCAGCCAGGCCACTTCTGCCACCTGCACTCCTTGCAGTTCCCCTGCACCACTAACTGCTATATTAACAACGTTAGAAGGAGCTTCCAGACCATTTCCTTCTTCATATGTTTACAGACCTGATGCCTGCGTACTGGTCTAATCCGCTTTTGAATCTGCTAAAACAAAAGGCTGGCACAGTTCCAGCAAGCAGCAGGAGAGGATTCCTGACAAAGAGCCCTAAATAGAGGAAGACACCTCATTCTGGTCTGAAGCCAAGTACCAAGGAATCCTGAGAGGAATTACTTGCCCCATCCCCATACCTTTTCCTGTTGGCCATGAACATTCATCTTACCGTTTGAGGTGAGGTACTGACAAGAAGTTAGCTCCTATATGATCTATGAATATTTACAGACTAAGAAAAAAACAAATGAAACACAAGTACAATGTAGCTTTTAGATAGAGCTGTTATATGAACATTAAAAAAATCAATGATAACAATGATTTGTGGGATAACGTGAGGAAAAGCAAAATGAGTCATGCTTCATCCTACACAGAGTAGGCAGACAAGTATCCCCTTTTTTAAGGCAGACAAGTGTCTTCTACCTAGCAAAAAGAGGAGTAAGAACCTGTTTGTATCTGAAGACTGGGTGCACCCATGAGAGAACTGGCTACTTGCATTTCAAATGGCATTAACAGGGAAGAAATTCAGCAGTGGTAGCATGATATGAGACCTATTTAATTCTTAAAGAAAAAAAATGTAATCTCACTTTGTCTCCTGCGTTACAGAAATCATTGACACAGGGCAAAATCTTGGCTGACCTTCAAAAGCTCCCACTAAGTTAGAGCCAAGCCACAACGACATCCATTAAATTGCCCTTTTCCTTCCCTGCCATTCTCCTAGCACCTTCAGTCATCACAATTTTGCATAGAGCATATTCGTCTGTCTTCAATTTCTTTTTTATTTAACCCTGGTTCTGAATTTCCTGAATATGCCATGCTCGCTCTCAAAGAATCATGGATGAACAGAGCTTGAAGGAACCTTTGTAGGGTTACCGCGCTCCTTTTCCTGTCCCAGGGCAGGATCTACTCCTCCTGTATCTTTCCTGATGTTTGTCTAACTTTTCTGTAAGAGACCAGATTACGGAGTTCCCACAACCTCTCCCACACTCTCCCTCCCCTTTTATGTAGTTGCATACAGTTGTCATGTACCTCCCAGTCCTTGTTTCTTTATTTTAGAAGAAAATTCTCCGATCGCTATCACTGTTCTCCTCTGGATTTTCTCCAGTCAGTCCACATCTTTCTCAGACTGTACTACCCAAAAGCAGATACAGCTTAAAAGCTGAAGTCTTAACTGATGCTAAATAAAGCAGGAACATTTCCTGGATCATGTAGGCTCTACTCCTGTTTATACACCCCAGTATGATGATTGGTTTTTTTCACAACAGCATGACAGTGTTGACTTACATTTGGCTTATACTCTACCATATATCTCAGATCCTGTTCTACAGAACTTCTGTCAAAGGCTTTCTTCCCCCCCATCTGCACTTCTGCAGCAGGTCATACAAGACACGAGAGTGACACTTGTAGCTCTTCCTATCAAATAGCATTTAATTTCTTTCAAACTTTGAATCCACTTTGATGAGGCTTGTATTTTATTCTAATTCAGTTCTCCAATGTATTTGCAGTCTCTCTAAGCACCATATCATCAAGGAATTTAATAAGCATGCTCTCTGTTTTGTCACCCAAATTGCAATTGAAATACTGAATAGTCCCGAACCCAGGACAGACTCCTGCAGAATACCTGCAATCCACCCGTTTATTTTGACAGCAAACTCCTGATAATTCTCCACATTCAGTTATCTAAGTGATTTTGTGCCCAGTCTACAGTAATTTCACCAATATTGTGTTTCCCCAGCTTACTTGTCACAATGTCACAAGAGACAGTGTCAAAAACCTAACAAAGGCGAAAATATGACATCTGCTGCTTTTATCCACAGGATCTGATAACCTCTCACAAAAGGAAATTAGATTGGTTTGACATGATTTGTTCTTGACAAATCCATTTGGTCGCTATTCACCTTGTTAACTTCTCTGTGCTTACACAGCATTTCATAGGTTACTTCTTCCAGATTTTTTTTCCAAAATAAAGGAAAGACAACAAGACCAAAATGCTCTAGCTCCTTTTCTCCTCCCATGGAAACTCGGACACAACACATGCTTTTCCCAGGATTTGGTGACACATCCAGTTCTCAAAGACAATCTAGTGACAGCTCTGAGACTACTTCATTCATCCCAGGAAGAAGTTCAACAAGGCCAGCTGATTTTAAAACACTTAGGTATTTTCTGTCATGTTTTAGAAATAAAGCAAACACAGCAAGACAGTTCTTTACTTTGAATTATTGATCGTCAACTCGTAGTTTTTGCGTGGCAGTATTTGTAAGTCTGACCCAATCTGCAATCCTGAGTCAGGCTGCGAGCCTGAACCCAAACGGTGGCAAGTGCTCACAAGTCCCATCGTAATTAAGCCTGTTTAATTGACCCTGTTATGGCTCACTTTCTCAGCTCTCTTGTGACTAGAGAGATGATATTTTCCTATTTAATGACTCTGAAAAACATGTGAGTGGTATTTGTGGTGGTAGGTCGGCTCTCTCTTGACTGTGTGAAGAATCACAGACAACAGCGTAGTGTACTTGCACAGAGTTAATATTTCACTGTCTCCAAGAAAAAAAAATTAAGAACAAATAAACAAACAACAACTCCTTTTGTTCGCTGTTCTTCTTTTTAAGTATCAGATGTATCACAAGACACTGGATGTTCATCAAAACAGGGACAATAAAACCAGAGTAACGCCAGCAAACCAGTCATATGCTTTTTGCTTTTACATGGCCTGATCATGTGTTGTCTCCTGCAGCTAGATAAGACGCGATTTCATAGGTACTTTAGATCTTTCTGAGACACTCATACTGTGGTTATCAACGCTTTTTTGCCCTAAGATTTGTGACCATTATCAGGACATACACACTGGCAGTTGTTGCTAGCTCGCTCACACGGGAAAAGCCCAGAGGCATTTTTTTCGACAGTTATATTACTCTCCAGTTCTACTTTCATTTGGATGAAGGTCAATCAATGGATTAACTTCTGTTCCCTTGCGCTCGCTGACTTCAGCCAAGTAATGGAAGGCTAATTTCTTCTTGGAGTAGTTTCTTCTTTTTGCCCACTACCAGCAATTAACCAATCTTTTTGGGAACTTCCTTCAAAACGTGCCTCCCTAAAACAAAACGTCCTCATACCGTGATGTTGTCCAGCAAACCTGGCTTGCCACCTGCAACTGAGATGAGCACACTCCTTAATCAAGACAGTCCTGCATCTTTCCAAAGACAAGTACATGATCCTGCACAGGGTTTTCTGAAATGGCCACTACCTCCCCGTACTTTCAGTGAAATTAGGAGATTATTCGAAGTCCTAGTAATCGTCCAAATCAAAAGCAACTGCTAGCCTTGGTAAACCTTGAAAGAAGAAATGCCTAAAAACAGAAAATGTGATCCTCCGCTACGAAATGGTCCGGGCTGCCTTTCTCCCCATACAAAAGACATTAAACCAGCTGTACATAGTTGTGCTCTGCGTTAATGTATCTCTCAGACTCCTAAGCAGATCTTGCTGAATTTTCCTGGTTAGCAAGATGAAGACACCTCCAATAAATGCATCTGCTTTTCTCTCTGTTTTTCAAACAGAGGATGAAATTGAAAGTGGTTTCTGCTTGGTAAAATACCTCCTTGGATGTTTGGGAGAAAAAGTAGTTTTGGAATAACAGCACCAGGGAAGTCAGAAGTTGAACTTCTCATTACTCTAATCCCCGAAGCTTTCTCAAAAATATGATTCTTGCTTTTCCTTCTTCCTCTGTCTTTGATTCTTTTAAATATTTGGATGAAGCAGTCATTTTGCAGCAAGAAATGACACCCCATTTGCTTTCTACCTTCTTCTGGATCAGCATAATTTTGTTTTTCTTTAAAAAAATAACGGAAGTATTCTCGAGTTGCAGCTCTTCACGGGCAGCAATATCGCATCTTTCTATCCCTGCATGTACACACAGCAAGAGCAGCAGCAGCTGCCACTGGTGCACAGACCTCCTCCCCTCGGACTGACAACCTGTCTTAATGTTGAAAAACAGTTCAAGGTAGCACTTGAGACCAAACGTGCCATTTTCCTTGTCAAAATGAAAGCTGTAAATTTTAAGCCTAATGCTTAATGTATCCAGATATTGAACAGAGGGACTTTTATCCTCAGCTTAATGGTCTGTCTAAAATCATCAAAAAAGATTACTTAAAAATTCAAGGTCCTCAGAGGTCCCATAAAAATTGTATGGAACATTTTTTCAGGGTTGATTTTTTTTTGGTGGTGGGGGGGGCTGGTTAGAGGGTCCTTTCATTTTTTTTCCTTTCTTTTTTTCCACATGCAATGGGAAAATATGTATAGAAAGATTTTAATCTTTTTTTTTTTTCCCCTTATCGTGAAAGACTTACAGACAATTCTGACTATATTCAGTGGAAGCAGAGCTTCGGCTGGAGTAAATCATCCTAGCACCACTGGTTTGTAAGAAACAAGGATGATTTACACCAGCAGCCAGTCTTGCCCTAGCCGTTTCCTTTAAAAGCTGCACAGTGAAGTGAGATCTAATACTTCCAAGTACTCCTCAGAGACTCAGATTCCAGCAATCATGTCTCACTCAACCTGTCTGCTTTGTGGCTTTTGTTTATTTTGCTAACATTGGTTAGATGTCTAAGGATTTGAAGGTTCTGTTTACTTATTTTTCAGATGTTAAATTGGGAGAATCAGCTGTATTTTCTCGCAGGGATTTTAGAAAGGTTTTGCACAAACCTACCCTCTGTTGCAATCCCGAGTGCAGAGGAATCACTGGCGAAGCTTTTGGTGTTAGCGCAAATTTCTCCCCCTTCCCCAAAACGATGAAGCATCTCCCTTTCCCTGGCATTGCAGCACCTTCCAGTGCCCAGAGGTACCCGCGGCGGGCTAGAACTAGGATTCACACCAGGACAAGGTAAGCAGCATTTGATAGCAGTGCATTCAAAAAACTTCAGTTTTAACACGTATTTACCAAAAACCTCCCATACACTAAAAATTTGCATAAACGTATACGAAAAGAAAAATCTTTCTCCCTCACTGCTGTATTTTGGCAGAACTGAAATCCAAATGTATTTTGAAACTATACAACGAAAGGCTTTTGAATTGTGGGCATCTGTCCATACCTATAAAGCCACATAGTGTAGCCTGTATTCAAACATTTTCTGTTTGTCTGTAGCTTGCAATAAAAAGCATTAGTAAAATAACAAGTGTACACGGATTATAGACTACGTTTTGAAATGTTGGTAAACACAGTGTTTATATGTCAGACCACAATGCTTCCAGAGAAGCTGCCAGTAGGAGTCAGCTCTACAAAAACTTTCTAATTTTTTCTTTATTTCTGTCCCCACCTTTTTGTTATACTTTCTTTTTAAAAAATCGGGTATACATTACTCACAGTGTGGCAGCCTCTCAGATGAAATACGTTCAGATTTAAGGCTGATGTTGTATATCTGCGAATGGCAGTTCTGTGAATAATTAGAACCCAGAAAATTCCTTGTTCAGCTATGCTTTTCAAAAAGCAAAACTATCAGACAAGAACTTTGCTTCATCTGGTTATTCACATACGAAATTAAACCTTGCCACGATTTTAGAAAACAGGGACATGGAAATCTCAAAGTTTAAGGTTATAATTCCTTTGATCAAGCATAGCAATATGTGTACAAGCAGCTTCAGTGAACCGATAAAACATACGTATCTCCCTGCATTCAGCTGTCATAAAACGTTTTTTCCCCAAAAGTCTGAGCTATATCGATTTATATAATCTGGGGATCTGTCCCCGTCTCTACAAAATGGTGCTGCAAACTTTACCAGGCTTACTCGCAAGATTTCTAGCACCTCCACTTTCTATTTTTGGTTAGCAGTATCATACAAGCAACCTGATTTTTGTTTTTAAAACAGCCTTTCAGTCCCTCTATGACCAAACTGCTTGCACACTTTTCTAGCTGTTTAAATCTTTAAGAGGAGTTTGGTCTCCCTTCAGATCTAAATAAAGGGCAGAGGTTTGAAAAAGTATTTGTTGGTGATTTATCTGTTGGGGTTTTTTTTCCCCAAAAGGTAATTCTTCGTGGTTGCTGGGATTAAGGATGGACATTACATAAGACAATGTACATTTTCCACAGTTTTGGCTCTGCAGATAATGCTATCCAAAATAAACAAATTTGAGTTTAGAATTAATTGCAAATATTGTATCTATTTCGTATGAAGATACAGGAGTCTGTAGTTAAGGTTTAGAAAGGAAAATAATCTTGTCTTTACAATAACTGTCTGTCTCCAAAGGGTGTGAAATACACTTTTACAGTGACAGATCTCCTACGCTGGGAAGTAAGACAATTCCAGAGAGGAGGCAGATGTGCCACTCAGAAATCCTGCAGCAGCCCCAGCCACGTGTCTCTCAAGACGAAGTGTCAGGCAAAGAACGGTGTGGAATTGCTACTATTACCTGTGCCTGTTCCTTGCGATTCAGTTGAGTGTTTCAAAAAAACCCTATAATAAATGCATTCAATAATTGTTTGAATTGCTGCTGTGCATTCTGTCATAAATGGTTTATGGATAACCATCAATTCGTTCTGCTCATCACTCTAACAAGTTCAATGTACTGTTCGGAGCAAAGGATGACTATTTATTTAACAGCTTTTGGCAGGAAAATTTGTTGCGTGCCACAACTTTACAAAGAACATTAAAATCAATGACAATTTATAAACCAAAGACTTGGAATTATGCTTTGGATTCCCATAATTCATCAGAATAAAGCTGTCAGATACCTTTTATTATAAATTAATAGCATGTTGGCTAGTAGCTTGGCAGCAGCAGCTGTTTTGCCAGTTTAGTAGTGACATCTAGTGGGTGTTTTACCCGTTGCTGCTGGTTTGATGTCCTTTACCTCAATGTTCTATGCGGTTCTATCGCCTGGGAGTACAGAAAATGTGCAAAGAACCTATTGCATCGTGCAAACATCAACATCGCTTAGCTATTTTAATTACAAAGGAAGAGTTGTGATCTTGGCTAGCATGCTATTACTAACGTCATCTAAAAATTTGGACTATATGAGAGCTTTTTTTTATACTCCTCTTGCTAGTCATTTTACATATTTATTGCTTCTACATTACATTTACTAGTGACTTTACTAATTTTCTTGTGGACACTTTCGGTATCTTTACAATCCACAATTATTTAACATGAAGATGGGCATTTTTCTCACATTAAATTGGTTTTGGAAATTCACCTTTAAACGGTTTGAGATCCAGACTTTTTAGACTCTTTCCTTTTTAAGTATTCTTTAACCTTTTACAAGCTCCCCCCCAGAAAACCCCACAACTCTTTAATTTCTCCTTTCAGGATCCACTTAAATTACATACAGAGAAGTAGAAGTCATTATCGGGTACTGCAGGATAGTAGCTTTCTATTTTGTTTTCATATTCTGCAAGGCAGCTACTCTTGCTTAAATGTTAATAAAAATGAAGGAACAGTCTTTAATACATTCCCGGTTTTCTCTTTTTTTCCTCTATTTCCAGTGACTACCGAATAATACATAGAAGTTGTAAAGAAACTGTATCTGTTTCCAGCAGCTTCGTTGGCTCACAGAGGTCTTGATGATAAAAAGAATACATGAAAAGATAATGTGTGAAAATTTTCTTTCTACTGTATAATGTCATGGGATATAGAGCTGATAATCTTCCAGCCACAAGAGTGAATGGTAGCAGATGCATATACAGTAGTAATCTTTATATACTCACACACTTATTTTTCGATGTATTCTGATCTTATTATATTCTTAAGAAGAAAATCTGTGTTTATTTCTCCACTGAGAAAAATAATGGCTTGTGCAACAATTCTCAGGCTAACACGCTTATCCATGGCTTGCACAGTGATAACTGGGCACTGGATCCGCGGAGGCATTGAGGGGTGGTAGCCGAGGGGGTACGCACTCAGGTGCCTATGGAGAACTGATGCCAAGCCCCGCGCAACCTGCTGTCAACAGTGGCTACCTCCCACCACGGGCACCTTCAAAGTCATCTTTTCTTAAATTCCCTGTGAGCAATCTCTAGCTATCGTAGGGATGTTCTATAAAAGGGTTGGAGAAATTTTCATTTCTATAAGGATGTGACCCCTGCTATTAAGAAGCATCTGAGAGTCTGGGCTAGTGACAAGCAGCTCCTTCCACTGACAGTACTCCTACTTCTGCCGCTCCAGCTACTTATGCTGTTCCCAGTTTTGTGGGCTCTTAGCACCTCGGTCTTAACTCTTATACACTCCTTCCAGAGAGGGAAAATATTATTGTCTGCCTGGGCAACGATAAGGGGATTCAGAGAGTTGAGCCCCAAGTCCATCTGGAACTGCATGGTGGATCTGAACACACATGTCCCTAAACCAGTGCTGCAGTCATGGGCATATCTTTATTTCCTTTCCTCTTGTAAGCCGTTGTTTGTAGCTAGCCTCCCAGCCCACTTCACCGCCTGGCCAGCCTTTACAGAAATACCTGAAGCTTCACTCAGGGTCAGCTGGGTTAGAGGAACTGCTTCCCTTGCTATCAGACCGTAGCTAGAAAGTCCAATTCAGTAACACCTAGGACAATCAGTAAACATCCTGCCTAACTTCAGCCATCTACAAACAGGCATCTAGTCTGAACTGCTTCTCTAGAATTCCTCTTTGCCAGTGGGAAAGGTTATGCATCTCCAAAAGCTGCTTTATCTCACCTTTCTGAGATAGAACACTGTCTGGAAGTGCTTATCTCTTTCCATTAACTGCAGAGGGACTCCAGGTGACTAGCTTGGACTGGATGCTAGAAAACTGAAATTAAGTCAAGCAAATCCCACCCATAGACAGGGAGTTGCATAAAAATTACAGGTAGAAAGTTTCCAAGTAGCCAGAAATCAAGCACCTGCCTGACATTCAATTTGCTGCCAGCCCCTAAAACTTCCAAAAACTGTACTTAGCCTGATGCCCCAGCCTGGACCTTCCTCAGGGCTCCTGCCATTAGCCTGGCAGTGCTGATGGGGGCTATTATTGTTCAGAGAGTTTGTGATACTGTTCTCTGTCTATGCTGGTCCCCCTGAAAGTGCAGGCTGATGTGGATATTCGTGGTTTTATGAGAGTCCTAGCCCTAATAATATACTATTAAAATCATAAACAGAGGTACTAATAATGATTAAAATGGGACAGAATGGCAATAGCCTGCCATAAAGAGCAAAGCGACTCATGGAACTAGCCTGTGTCCTCAGTGTGCGCATATGTCTGAGAAGGGCTGTCACAGCACGTTTTAGCAATAGATTTAGCAGATTTGGTGAAAGACATTCCCCACCTGTCCCTGTTTAAGCACCACAAGGCACAGAGCTCCATCATGCGGCATGCCACGCAGGGGACAGTTTCCACAGGAGGAGATGACCTCTTCGCCACAGTCATCCCTGCAAATCAAAGCACTTCAGAAAGATTCAAGTGGCCAAATTCAGGAGTAATGGGTAAAATGGAATATGCCAGACCTCTTTTGAACTATTTATACCCTCTGACTGATATGCAAATTAACACCAGGGTTTCTGCTGTAGCAGAATTTACACAGGAGGGAGCTGGAAGAAAGATACACCGCAACAGCAACCTACACATTCAGGGAGAGTTCTCTCTCGTGCGCATACCTTCCCTCCTCTCCTCTCCTCTCGCCCATTACAATAAAACTATTGTGTAGGCTCTTTTTTCTTTTTTTTTTTAAACCACTTTCAGGATCCATGCATCAACTCTAACTGGTCACTCAGGCTTGATAGGTCAGCTGTGTAATAAAGGCAGAAAATTACACGAATTACCTTCAATCAGCTGGAGCACAGCTGCAGAAATCTCTACTGTATCCCTCACTGTGGCTCACGCTACCTTTGCCTTCTTCATTTTCAACTTGAAATGATCTGCATTGTTACCAAATCTTAATTTCAGCCTGGGGTTTATACTTATCCTCGAAAGCTTTTAATAGCTTATTTTCTCTGGCCTTCTGAACGATGTGGGTAGCCTCACAACTCTCTTCTGGCTCACCACAGTGAAAGGCACCTCAGTGAATCACATCTGAAAGTCTTACACAGAGCTGAACCACATGTTTAGTTTGGTGTGGCAAAGCACCCAGACAGTAAAGCAAACAAAAGAAAACACTACGTTATTCTGCAGAATATTCTGTGAATATTACCAAAGCACAGATGTTAAAACCAGTATGAGTAAGTAAAGTCTTGTGGTTTATGCCATCCATCACTCATACACAAGGAAGAAGAGATGTAGTTTGTTATGGGCAGGACTACGTAACAATTGTCTCTATGGGAATTTCTGGAATTGTGCTGCAATGCCTGGTTCTTGCTCTGCCATGGCAGCACCCTGTAACGAATGGACTGCTAGACAAAAACAAGCATGAAGGTTCCTACTTTCCCAAATATGCATCTAAAAGCTTAACAGAGCATGTTCCTAATATCTGCTCTCCTCTGAAAACATTTGTTTCTTATGAGACAGATTTTCAAGTCAGGCTAGAATTACTGCATCACAAAAAATAACTTTGTAGTGATAGAGGACAAGCTAATCAACTCTCTAAGGGTGCACATAAATACACATACCATAGCCCAAATTCATTCAGTGGTTGGGTGTCTTATTTTCAAAGTGACTTGGGGAAGAGGGGGTGTGATGTCCTTTATTTTTTCGAGAGCTGTACTAGACATATCTGAACATGGCTGTTTGAAATGTGAGAGTGTGCCATCACCACCAGAAGCCAACACGAGAGGTAAGCAGTGACAGACTCTGGAAGCACATCAATTGTTGAAATTCGGGCAAAGTAGCAGGAAAAAAAATCATATAAATCCACATTCCCTAAAACCTGGTTTACATCCACTTTGGATTCCAAGTCCTTGTGTATTAAGCAGGTCATAAAAGCATGCTGGGAAGCTGCTTGAATTCCTCAGATGAGAAGCGCCAAATGCTTTCTCCAAACTCAGAACAAGAGCTAGTCAGAAAACAGGAAATGTTTTGTATAACATTTTTGCAAGCCAAGGAGCTGAATGTTATCTGTTATTAAGACAGACATGAAACAACTGTTTTTACCTGTAAGACAAGCAAATATTATGTACAGGACCATACCTTTAGGTTCAGGCCAACAAAGAAAAGCCGAGTATTGACTACAACTAGTTTCACCTAAAATAAATTTTTTAGTCCACTTTAGTCCTATCCTTTGGCAACGGACTTTTTCCTGGGTCCCCAAGTAGTCACAAAGCATGATTTATGATCTCTATTGCCGCATAAAGAAAGTCGAAAGAGCACAAAGCCAGAGCTTGCAAAGCATCACCCACAGGACTTTGCTCATTGCTTCCGGGCAGCAGCTCTGCCATCTTTATGGACACTTCAGCCTTTCTAATACAATTTTACATTACAAACATGTTAGAGGAGGAATAATGACATCAGTAACACACTAAGATCTTTGTTAAACTAAATACAGCATATGATGTTCATCCTCTTGCAGCTAGTTACCCTAATAGGGACAGGGAGAACCTCCAACCCCAAAGACTGTCTCGTCTACAAGGATGACAACAACAAGGGAATACTATAAATACCTCCCTGGAAACAATGTCTTAATTGACTGCAGTGTTATACCTTTTAGTTGTTCCGCAACCACATGGAAGAAAAGGCTTGGTTGCATAAGCACAAGTGAAAGCAGTGTTCAAGGTGAAGGTAAAAACTGAACAACCTTTAGTAAATAAAGCCGGGAATAGTAAATGAGCTGTCTGGAGTCAGCTTTTTATCCTCATAATTTAGAGCCTTTGTGGAAGAACTGACATGAAAACCTTCTGAGATACATCCTGAGTTATTTGAAAATATAGAAAAACAGGTCCAAAATGCCTGCTCCCAGGAGCCTCTATGCAGAGAAATATTAGCGAGCCAACCTTGAAAACGGCTTTTGTTTTTGTATTGGAACCTTTCAGCTGAAGTCTGAAGGTGCAGCAACATGCAAAACTGAAAAATTATGCAGAAGACAAAGCTAACAGCTAAAATACGTATTAAGCATCCCATGAGTTGAGGTTAAGAGTGCAGGAAAAGGTCTGAGTTCTGTTTACATGAATAAGTGTTGAATATATGAAAAACAGGTCTCCAGTTCAAATAATGTATACTTAAAATTATTTGAAAGTACTTAAGAAAAATGTTTCAATCCTCTAATGACAAAGTTCAGCAACAATATACACTGGTGTAAGCAAAACTCCACAACTGGTGCACACTGTCTCTATACATTGAAATGTTCGTATAAATACGTACCTGAATCAGTGTTTACAGGGCCCCGTGTGGCTCATAATTCTGAAGCCTTTTAGACAAAATGTGAAATCAAGAGAGAGACCCTAAAACTGTCTAAAATGCAACAGTCCATCAGCAGTAAAACTGGGAAAATTATGAGTATTCACATGTTCAGAACCTCTGCTTGTCCTCCACATTGTGTTATTTCCCATAAATGTAAAACGTTTTTCAAAAAATCACACTTGAGCACAGAACGTGCTTTGAGCATAGTCTGCAAAAAGATGAGGGGGATGGCCTTAGCTTGTAAAGTAAAATAAGGAAAAAAAGCAATAGCTAGTACATCTACATACCATATGGGCGTGAGAGATATTAGTTACGAGACAAGAATTCAACCCTATAAACAGAGAAAAATAATTGTCAGAAAAGTAGCAATCAGAAACAAAAACATAATGTTGATGTTGAGAATGAGAATCATAAGAGAGCAGCAAGATATTATTTACCTAAGGGCAAAATCTTTTTCATCAGATCAAGGATGCAAATATCAAAAGCGGAAGTGGTGGAACCACTTCAGGCATAGAACGATGTCTTTCTTCGTTGCTCCTGGATGCCGGATCTGTGTTGCACTCTCAATGGGGCAAGTGCACTGGACAACTAGGAGGTGGCTTAGCTGGTAATTGGATCTGGGGTTTTTTGACCGGCTACATTCAAACGCCCCATACTGCTCTTGATCGTAACTGTCAAATAGACAGAAAATGAGTCTACTCAAGGCACAATAAATCAGGAAGGGTATCTTCAGCAGAGAAGTTCAAATTTCCAAATTCTAGGCTGTTCTTTAGTGACTACGAAGTGAGAAAATTTAAAGCGGTTAGCAATGTATGAGCTACCTACATAGACTTGCAACTGCGGATATATAGGTCTCAAAGAAAATCTTCTCAGACAAGTACACAGAAAGGACAGGTTCTAAGGAAGCCAATGGCAAACATCCCATTGACTTCACCAGAGACAAGATTAGCACTATGTTTTGCAGCTCCCTGTTTCAGGAAGATAAAAAAAGGACTTGTTCAGTCCGACTGTTCTTGAGGCTTCTCTGCCTGTATTTCCTTGCCAGCGTTAAGTGCATATACCTTCTCTGGCCATTGGAGGGCATGCCCACGAAGACAGGGCTTACACAACCCGCAGGCACCCACCCTCTCTTCCATCTCTGATCACGCCCTTTTCACCTCCCTTCTTCTCAGCCAGTACTGCCCGGCCCTTCTAGAGCCCCTGCAGCTGACATAGAGGCAACCAGGATGCACGGTAGGCACGCAATTTACATGCGGGCTCCTGCATGCAGCAGAGCTCCAGCAGTTAGCAGGTCAGACTAGGATGGAGAGATGTCCCATGTTAAACACCTGCATGTAGGCAGAAAATACCACCATTGCCAAAGGGGGTATTTGCTCAAAGACAGACCTGCTTCACTTACTATACAAAAAGTTGAGAAAAATCACTGTTTGGAGCTCTCCAATTCCACTCAATAGAGCGGGTTTTTTGCAAGCATTATGCATGACTCTTCCCTTCTGTCAGTTACACTTAAAATGCCATTCACTGAAGAGCTCGAGCAAGAACCACTGACTTTATTATAACGAAAGAGTATATCTCATATAAAATGTACATACACTACTTAAGGTTAACTCTCCCAAGCTTCCCCATAATACACGTAAAAGCATGACAATAGCTTTTCAAGTTATAAAGTGTTTAGATGTTACTGAAAGAGGCAACCACATTCTGATCTCTTGGGGGAAAAAAAAAAAAAGAGCGGAGAAGATGTTTGATTATCTGCATAAATCTGGCATACTTTTCCTTAGCTGTGAAGGATAAAACTTTCCCTCTTCTTTTGAAGCCTTTTTTTTTAAATAACATCTGAAGGATTTTTGCATGTCCTTTCCTCCCTCTGCTTTGTAAAAGAAGATAAGTATCCTAGGATTGCTGAGTTTAGAACACATGAATTACACAGGATCTTTAAGTCTTCACAGCAGCTGTTTTTCAAGCATTGTTCTTAACTCATAACGGATAGAATAAAATGGCGGGGGGAAAAAATCAGAGATCCGGGAAGAAAGAGTATTTGATCCTGCAGGACACATTTCAGGAAAGCACTTAATAGAGTCTTCTCACTCATTTCCTGGGGGTGTTGGTTGACAGCCGGCTGAAAATGAGCCAGCAGTGTGCCCAGGTGGCCAAGAAGGCCAACAGCATCCTGGCTTGTACCAGCTATAGTGTGGCCAGCAGCAGGAGGGAAGTGATTGTCCTCCTGTTCCAGGCACTAGCGAGGCCTCACCTTGAGTACTGCTTCCAGTTTTGGGGCCCTCACTACAAGAGAGACATTGAGGTGCTAAAGTGTGTCCAGAGATGGGCAACAAAGCTGGTGAAGAGTCTAGAGAACAAGTCCTATGATGAGTGGCTGACGGAAAAGGAGTTGTTTAGCCTGGAGAAAAGGAGGCTCGGGGGAGACTTTATTGCTCGCTCTTTACAACACCTGAAAGAAGGTTGTAGCGAGGTTGGGGTCGGTCTGTTCTCCCAAGCAACAGGATGAGAGGAAATGGCCTCACGTTGCACCAGGGGAGGTTTAAATTGGACATTAGGAAAAATTTCTTCACTCTAAGGGTTGTCAAGCTCTGGATCAGGCTGCCCGGGGAACTGGTTGAATCACCAACCCTTGTGAGGTTGGTGGTATGTAAAAGACCTGTAGATGTGGCACTTAGAGACATGGTTTAGTGGTGGACTTAGCAGTATCAGATTAATGGTTGGACTTGATGATCTTAAAGGTCTTTTCCAACTTAAGCAACTCTATGATTCTATGAAAAGGAGGCACCTGCCTAAACATGTAACTGAACTAGGTTGGAGTCCTAGAGCTCTGTACTCCTGACATCTTTTATTCCTGATGTTCCTGATCTGCTGCAACACTGTATCAGCAACATAGGAGCGGAAGACTATTTTAACTATAAAAACTTAAATGTGGGCAGTGCCAGAAGTCCTTCCAGCTGTTAGGCACAGCAAAGTTTGTGTCCAGCTGTTAGGTCCAGGATTCAGCATGAAGCCAGGGACAACAAGGGCTGCCGAGCCCTCCCTGTGCCTCCATGTTTCTTTGTTGGTGGGCAACTACATGTGTGTGCAGGATTTGTACCTTTTTGTACCCTTATAGATCTGACATCCTGTCCTGCTTCTGCAAATCACTGGGCTTTTTTCATCGCCTGGACAGCTGCACGTCCTTTGAAACTGCAGGGAGGTGTGATAAGGCCTCAGTGGGCTGCTGGCATGCAAGCCACTAACACAGGGCTTGTAGAGCCCTTCCCCGCTGCATTTTCTCTCCTGGGACACCAACACCCAGACATGGCTATCCCAACATTAACCTTCCCATTAGATTTCTCTGTACTGGCTTTGACTTGGATTTGTGATGCAGTGACAAACAAAAACATACTTCTCAACGATTTATTTTTCACCTAGCTAATCCCACACACACCACTGCAAAGCAGGGGGAGAGTGAAGGGGAGGAGTCAGGGATAGAAAAAGAGAGGGAAAATCCAGACTAACTAACCTCTATCTCAACAGCCAAAGCTGAGGCAGACCTGAGTGTCAATACCTGGAGGCTGATGGGTGGAAGACGCTGTAGCCTGGCAGCAAATACCTCCTGCATCTCCAGTAGGAGACTGGAGACATGTAGCCACCATAGCACAGCCTGAGCAACAGGGACCCCGCTGTAACATCCATAGATGTTATTCACCTCAGTGGTCTTTCTTTACCTGACACTTCTGCTATTGGAATAAGCTACAGTTTTTCTTACCAAAATGAAAGCAGGAGCTTCTCTCCCACAAGGAGGTGTTCATAAGCTTGAATGCCTTGAATTTGCATAACAGAAAACTATCCAAAGCATACAAACGGATATACATGACTGAAAGCAATAGCAGGGATAGTCTTATAGCACCAGAGATGTGTATCTCACTGTGTTGGACCTCAGCCTCCCTCTTTCCTGTTTTCCTAAGTCCCAAGATGTCAGCTTTAGCACTTCATTTCTGACTTGCGAGGGAGGATACATGGAATGTGCTCCTCTCTCCATATTAAATACAGAGGAAAAGGAGAGGTTTTATTGCTTGCTTTTCCTTTGTCCCATAAATGCAGCATGACGTTTGTTGGCCTGATATCATCAACAGCCAAAATCCCAGGGCTCTTGAAAGCAACTTGAGGAACATTAGCACTGAGAACAGGTCAGGGAAGCTTCCTGGAGCATAGACTCCAAGAGCGCCGGCTGTTCTGTATGCATCTACATTTAGCCTTTTTGCTTGACTTGTGATCTCAAATTCTGGGAGCCGATACATAATAAACCAAAGCAGCTGGAGAAAGCTCTTCCTGGATTATGCCCAAGTAGAGCAGTTGCATGAAGGATTTCAGCAGCTTCGAAGGAAGAAGTTCAAAGACATCAAGGCGTGTGACAACTCTGGCAAGCTGCTGCAGTCTCTTTAGTGGAAAATTATGTTGAATATGAACTGTTGGAAAAAGCATCTCTTTCTCTTACATACAGAGGACAATGCAATTTATACCAGTGAGTTTAATCATACAATTTTCTCAAAGGAGCTGGAGTTCCCACTTACAATGTCTTACAGTATCCCATATCTGCTTATAAAAACTCATAATTTATGTTTATAAAATAACAAAAACATTTACACAAATCTGATGCAAATAAGCCTAAATGGGCATAGCTCCACTGTAGTCAGGGCTACTAAACCTGCGTGCAAACACTCACTGGTTACAAAAGAAAAATATTTGCAGAAGGCCACACTGGAAACTCTACAGACAAACAGAATCAAGCTATCTTTCCAGCTACTCAGCCAAAGAGCAGATGAAGTTTACTAACAGCAGTACAATGACCGTGACTCTCAGTGAGGTAACATAAAGGCAGAATTTGGCCCACGTATTTTTTGTGTACATCATCAAGAAAACAATTGGTTTGCCTATAAGTACAATAGAAAGTCTTTAAACAGAAATCAAACAAAGGAAGTTTGTAGCATCACTGAATCAAGAAAGCCACTGCAAAGCATGTAGCTGTGCTCATTTTTATCGAAGATCTGGCTCTCAAACCTAACAGCAATTTCAGCAGCATTCTTGGTAAGGATAACAATGGAGGTAGGATTTACAAAAGAACTTTCATCTTCGGAGTGTTTTATGAACTAATTACTTCTCCCAATTCCCCTAAGGGAACCAAATCCCTGGTTATATTTCCAATGGTATCTCATCTTTGAATATAAAAGGATAATTCTATCAGGCCTGACAAACATAAAAATGTGTTTCCCTGTGTATATGCACACAAATCCCTCCTCATTAAACAAAAATAGTATTTCCAGACTTTTAAAAATCACACCTCCACCATCTGACCTCCACTCAAACTCCGTAATGTTCCTGAAGTTCCAGCTTTAGGAAGAGTTGGCATTCATTGGCGTAGCAGCCTTCACTTCCTCATTACAAATACTTCACCTGTACTGCCAGAAAAAAAGAGCTCTTGTCTCCTAATGCACATTGTGCTTCTAGGACATGGATCCTAAAACTGCAAGGGGGAAAAAACAAAAGTAAAATATTACTTTCCCCGTCTGCTTTTCAAGGACTGCTAATGGTCCATGGCAGTATTCCTTCTCAGAGCACCTGAGCCAGCTCAGTTCTGCCTCTGCTTTCCCCTCTCTCCCACCCTGCAAGCGATCCTTGCACACGCAGCTAAGGCAAACAATGCGCCCATTCTCCTGGATAAAACCCCACCATCTACAAGCCACTCTCCCTGCTATGGTTAAATGTCAAAAGCATTTTGGTATTTTTTAGCTTGGTGGGCTTTTTCTTCCCCACGTATTCCTAAGCTAAACCATAACTGCTGGAACTGAGGAAGATCAGGTTTCTTCACACAAAATGCCAGGTGCCTGCAAGACATTTTTTTTTTCTTACAGAAAATAGTATGTGGAACAGAAAGACCACCAGACTAAAATTTTACAAACAAGCTCTCAAACTGCAAATTCAAAAGCTACTTTTGTATTACCTGCATAGCAAACGAAGTGCAATTCTCACTTCAACTGGTCAGAACCAAAAAAGGTTATCTGTAGGATATTATTGTACAATGATGGATTAACAGCTCAAACATACAATAATACCCTACCTGTGTCTTTAAAAAACCTCAATGATGCAACTGGTGTAAACCAGGAAAAGATTGTTATGGGATTCCTTATTTAATAACTAACCTTACTTTTCCAATTTGTCTTCACTTAAGAGAATGTTTTACTAACTCAGGATTAAGACTATAAATATTCAGCCTGCCTGGTCACAATGCCATTCTAAGTCAAAAACCACAATTACCAGTATTGAGTTCTTTTCCTAGAGGTGTTCACTCTCTATCACATTTCATGTGCCTTAAGTTTTCACCGAATAAAACCAAAAACTCATCTAAAGTACCAGTAACAAACTACAGCATGAAGTAATTGAAACCAGAGTATGTTATGCTTTGGTCGCTAAAATACTAAAACTATTATTAATAATACCTAGTGTTTAAATAGCACCTAACACAGACATCTCAAGGGACTTCATAAAAGCAAGAATCACCATTATATTCAACTTAGAGATACAGAAATAGAGGCAATGTGAAGAGGGCATGGGCCAAGGTGACCCAGCATGTTGGTAGCAAAATCATGGCTTGAAAACAAACAAGCAAGAGAAAAATTGGAAGACCTTATTGTTAGAGGGAGGATTGCGACAACCCTGCAGTATTTCAAGTGCATCCATGGTAGTATCATTGAATCTGTGCATGGCCTCTTTCCTACTTTTACCATCTCTGTCACCACAGATCTTGTGGTAAGAATCTGATTCTGGAGGAAAACCTTTCAGAGTTTATCACTCCAGATCTACAGACACTACAGGTACAGCAGCTGCATGTTCTGGCTTACAGGCTGTTACAGAGCATTGTACATCCAAAAACGCCACCCAAATACGAGACCTTGCCTGCACCAGCCCAGCTTTAACTAACCAGACTAAACCAGTATGATCTGGAAAAGAAAGCAGTAGATGAACTCTGCCATGTAAGCGTTCATGCATTTTGGGCCACATCTGCTCCAAAACCAAAAAAGTAATAGAAACCACAGAGGAACCTTATATGTCCTTAGGCATGGAGAAAGTCAAAGGCTTTGAGTAGGGGCTACATAATTAGCAAAGCTATTGGTGTCTTGTGCCACCAATCTATTACTGAAATCAATAGATATCCAAGACAGTAGTGGTAGAGCAAGAGGTACACCATCCACATGTGTCTTACGGAGAAGACTGAGCCTGAGGTGGACTCACTACGTGGAGAAATCAGGGCACTAGCCGGGACCCAACACATCAAACCATTGAAGCAAGGGTCCTGCTCCCCAGCATCCGAAATGTTGATCTAAGCTGCTAGAGACTCCGATCCATGTAAGTATGTGGAGTGAGCAAGTCAAGGAACAAGCCTTGAAGGTTAAAAATCTTCAAATCCCTTCAAGTACAAAATGGTAGATCATCACCAAGTGGCGCAGCTCTGTTCTTGCAGCCACCCCACGCAATTCTCCCTTACATGGTCATGGAAAGTAGCTCTCTATTACCTTAGAGCATAGAGGCTGGACTAGAAAAACCTTTAAGATCCCTTTCGGTCTCAACCATTCTGTGATTTATGGTATACCTAAATCCCACAGACACTTGACATTGGTTTTGAACTGTTGCCTCCCCAAAATGTCAATAAGTTATTTGTTATACCTACACACAACCAGCTGCCTTCACCAGCAGGCTTCACCTTAAGACTTGAAGAAAACCAGAGGGTCAACAGGAATTTGTTGCTTTCTTTCCT
>NW_010433034.1:0-1408 GCF_000710305.1 Buceros rhinoceros silvestris
GTGGACTACAAATTTCTGACAAATTTAAGCAAGCATTTTTATTTTGTTTAAATAAAATTTGCACTATGCACTATCTGTAGCGTCTTGGTTTGTAATAATGCTTTTGGTAGTTTATTCTGTGTTACACAAAGACAGAACAGATGAATTCAATCTTTTCATTGCCTGACATCCTTAATTTAAGTTTGCATGGACTTGTTCCAAGCCCTGGGAAAAATAGCCTATTACAATTTTAGAACTTTTTTCTTCTACCTCCTTGAGATATCTTTGCAACCGTCTTCTCTCAGGCAACTGCATGATTACTTTTGGAACATATTTACACAGAGAGAAAGAGTTCCTCAAGTCCTTGCATTAAATTGGTTTCCCTTTGTTATTTTTCCACATGTGTATAATGCTTTCATTTTATTAAAGTACATGCTATACCATACCAAATTCCAAAGGCAGCTTCATAAGACTAATGTTTCCACACCATGTTTTGGATCACTATCTAAGAAGTCTAGAATTTTGTTTGCTTTTTACTAGCATTTGATGAAATTTTACTATCTTCCTCAGATCTTCCTCTCATTTAACTTTTGCATCACAATCACGGAGTCCATATTTTCTCTTTTTCCTTGTCTTTATCTATAGTTCTATCTAATTGTTCTTTCCTTTAAATTGCATAAACTTCTTGACTTATCTACACTCACAAAGACAGGGACCTACAGTGCCATCTTGGACTACATTGAGTGTCGCGGGTTAGAACTATGTGGCTGTTAAAACCAAAAGGGTTTTGCAACAACAGGGGTTTGGATGGAATGTAAACCCACCAAAACCTACCCAGAAAGGAGCTTAGCAGCTCGTTAAGGCTTGAATTCAAGGCTTTGTTTAGGCAAAGGACAAACACAGGTTTAATGTAAAGGGGATGAGAACAGAAGAGTTTTAATAGTGAAAAGCCCCAAAATCAATTATTTTAAAAGTTAAACAGGACTGGAAAAGAGAGAGAGGGGGAGACATTGATAAATACATAAACAGGCATATGCAAGTACAATACAGTCTCCCATCTCGACCCACATCTCCCACTTACAAACAAAGGACCTGCCACGTGGTCACACCACCCATGGCGGGCGGTGGGGGGGAGGAAAAGAGATTTTGTCCGTCACCTCACAAAGTTTTCAGTCCAAGAAAACATCTCCTGGGCAAACCTCCATGTGGAAAATGTAGCCCTTCCTTCTCTGGGGTAGCTGATAGGAGACTCGAGTTTACCAAGGGCAAAATTCCAAGGCTTCTTGCTCTCCCCACCTGCGGAACGGAAAACTGACCAGGCCTTCAGGGAGTGCCTGTGGGTTCCCCATGTCTGCGGAGGCTCCGTGCCGAACATCTGGAACCAGTGCGCGTGTCACTGGTTTGGCCGAGGCTGAGCCAAGGTCTGGTA
>NW_010433034.1:2020-2275 GCF_000710305.1 Buceros rhinoceros silvestris
AGTGTTGGCAAAAACCGCAGGCAGGAGGCTGTTCCCAAGCAGCAAAGGAATTTAGCTCCAGGCGTGCAGTTTCTGCGGCGACCGTGGCTCACTGAGGCTGCAGGGACGCGAAAGCAGGGAAAAGCAGCGAGGCAGGATCTCCAGATGAGCGCTGCTCATGGCGGCGGGAGGCGAGAGGGCTCAGTTCCCGCGGCGTGGCTGTGTTGAATGCAGCGGCAGCGGCGACGGGGCTCGCAGCAGCTGTGAGTGCGCGGC
>NW_010433035.1:0-17309 GCF_000710305.1 Buceros rhinoceros silvestris
TCCTGGCTTCTACCAGAAATAGTGTGGCCAGCAGGTGTAGGGACATGATTGCACTTCTGTACTCAGCTCTGGTGAGGCCACACCTCAAATACTGTGTCCACTTTTGGGTCCCTCACTACAAGAAAGTCATTGAGGTGCTGAAGCATGTTCAGAGAAGGGCAACAAAGCTTATGATGGGTCTAGAGAACAAGTTCTATGTGGAGCAGCTGAGGGAACTGGGTTTGTTTTGCCTGGAGAAAAGGAGGCTGAGAGGAGATCTTATCACTCTCTACAACTCCCTGAAAGGACATTGTAGTGAGGTGAGAGTCGGTCTCTTTTCCCAAGTAACAAGTGATAGGACAAGAGGAAATGGCCTAAAGTTGCACCAGGGAAGCTTGAGGTTGGATATCAGGAAAAATTTCTTCCCTGAAAGGGTTGTGAAACATTGGAACAGGCTGCTCAGAAAAGTGGTGGAGTCACTATCCCTGGAGGTCTTTAAATAACATGTAAATACAGTGCTGAGGGACATGATTTACTGGGGGCCTGGTTTACTTGTTGGACTTGATGGTCTTAAAGGTTTTTTCCAACCAAAACAATTCTGCAATAAAATCAAAGACACCGAACTTTCCTTGCTTTTTTTGATCAATGACAATACATAAAACAGAATAAAGATCCTCTTTAGCCTTTTCTAACGTAATATCAATATTACATTTTATTTTCTTTCTAGCTTTACTTGATGGCCAGTGCGGGTCAAAGAAATAATTGCAGTGAGTAAAGCTAACTAATGAACAAATTAATTATGTATCTACAAGAATATGGCAAATGAAAATTCTTTTTCTTTCAACCAGCTAAGTAGTGTGACTGTCATCATGTACAGCAGACTTACTGATCATCAGAAAATTCGAAAAGAAGTTTTTTAAAAAAAGGTCCTGACCTTTTCATCATTGGTAGTAGACTCTGGATGAGGTAAAGGACTATCTTGATGAGTTGTCTCTACTACAGATGGTTCTTCAATTTTATTTCTTATAATTGGTGTTGCAAGAGGAGACAGATCTAGAGGCATCTAAGAGCAACAGTATAAAATTATTCAATCTCTCAAAAATTAAAACATGCAAGAAAATGTAAACAACCAAAGAGAAATATCAGCCTTGTAACAACAGAGACATGCTAATGTTTGGAAGATCTTGATGCAGATGCATTACCAGTCAAGGCTGTTTCTCCAGCATCTGCATGAACACCAATCCTCAGCAGCACTTTGTTTTTCTACAACTATGTCAGTCTAAATACCTTCTTCTTGACAATTAAAAACGATCTTAAAGTTTTCCTTTCCCAAGAGTCACAGGAAAATTATAGTTAAGGAAGGACTGTTACACTTTAAAAATTACAGCTAAAAGAATATATTACCCTTCTATAAACTATTGTATCACATGCCACAAAGAACAAAATCCTAACTGCATTTTCAAATTAGGAAAGCTATTGTGGACAATTAATTTCAAACTACTGCAGTAAATAATTATTGAAAAAGCAAGTTTTATATTACGACACAGATAAAATCCACCAGGACATCTGAAAGGCCACAAGGAAATTAGGTAACTAAAATACTCGAAGTGATAGTACATATTTGAAAGCCTATACTCCTGTCTAGTCTGCTATGCAAATACTTTTGGACGAAACTTCCCCAAAACCTAATTGAAAAAAGCATCTGAGAAAATGTAAATAGAAGATTAAGTTCCTGTAGAATACATTACTAATGTGCAAGGAAGACTGTTAGAAGGGGAATCTGTTTTCATACTACAGATTCCGTATTCACATTCTGATTATGAAATACCACAGAAAAAACTCAACTATCAAACCTCCTAGAAAGTGTGCTATTATGGTAAATTTTTCCACCCTTTGCCATGACTGCTCATGTATATTAATGAACCAGAGATATGGCAGGACTGTGTTTCTTCTCATAACATAGAGGGCAGCCCAGAAAATCAGTATCAATTAAGGAAATTGTTAAAATGTTTACAATATTTTGCAATACCTATAACCTCCTCTAAGGCATTTTTGAATTACACAGAAAATATTAGTATTAGTAAATCCAGAATTGGAATTACCCTGTAGCATTTTAAGAACAGTTAGCATAGACCAATATGGAAAAAAAAAACCCCAAACAAACAACTTGGTATAGTTACAATAACAAAACAAGGGTGAGGCTCTGTCAGGAACAAATCCTATTCACAAGTACTTATTAAAATCTTTACTGAAACAAAGAAAACGCAGATGCTGATTCTGCAAAATCAGTATATATGAGTATAAAAATGCATTTTTTATCATTGCCTGTGGAAGTCAACCAGGTCATTAACCAAAGGCAAAATTATTCAAAGGGGACATTAAAAAAAACCTTTTCATCTGTGGAAGTGTTTAAACGTTTAGGCCCCTAACCAGTTATGCTGGGAAGTACTACAATAAATAGAAGAAAACATATTTAAATGTATGGGGAGTTCCTCATAAAAACATGGAGTTGCTTAACAGATACAGTCCAAATTTTTCTTATAATTCAATCTGTACATTAAAAAAAGCAGATATTTAGGTTGTGATTAATAATTTCTAGGCAAAAGTGATTTCAACACATAGTGATTATAGTCGTAACCAAATTACTGACACTTCTTTAAAACCAGTCAGTATTTTACTCTCATTATCATAAGTATTAACTCTTAGAATAACATGGGTATTTTAAAACTAATCAAAATAATCAGGGTTCACATGCTCTTCTTTTCATATGGGTTCCTTGCAAATGTTTTCCTTTCTGAAATAACTCTTTCCAGACTTATTTTTTGCTTCGGGATCTAATGAAATTTCAATCACAGCTAATGACTAACAGATACAGACGAGACACTTAAATGAAGACAAAGTCAATGTGACCTATTGTCCACGCTAACTATACAAAACTAATCAGGTAAACTAACCTTCAGAAGAGTAATCTTAGATTTGTATTCTCTCCATACAACATATATAAGTAGCTGGCAAATGATTATGGGTATCTTTTAGAAGGCAATATATAAATCCAAAGTTTGCTTTTTTAAATGGAATGTAGGATACGAAAAAAATTAAGAGCTCTGAGAAGAAAAAGCTTTTGAACATACTTTCTTAATGTCATCTTCAGAAGCCTTTTTAAACTCATTTTCAAAAGGACTTGCTAATTCATTGAATAAGCCCACTTCTTCACAGTTCTTCAAGAATCGAGTTGGTGTTGGTGTCTGATCTGAAACGAAGTATATAAAACCATCAAAATTCTATTTTAAAAATACCATTTATGAACCTACTTATCTCAAGTATTTTTCAGAATAAAAGCAAACAGAAAGAGACGACGTAGTTAAGAACTCTCTTACGCCCTACAAGCAGGCGTCTTCCCGCCTTGCAGGGAGGCCAACCAGGAGGCATACTCCACCTGCTGGAGTCAAGCAACCTGTGTTTGCACTCTTACAGTTTTGGGAGGGTATCAAAGCATTTCTTCTGTCTACGTGCAGAAACCAGTGCCTAGTCTAGTAGAGCCAATTACAGCAGTGAGCAAGCAAGCTGTTTTCAAATAAAGATAAGTCCTACTTTAATTTAAAAAAAAAAAAAGAGAGAAAAATTGTGCAGCACATGGACAGTTTGCTGCTTCTTGTTGTGAAAACAGCAGTCATTACTTTCAGGTGTGTGGAACTTCTAGAACCAAGTGGGATAGAGAACACAAGTTTGCATTGGCTCCTATGATGCCTGCGTAGTCAAGCTGGAATCATAAGACTTCGGGTATCTGGGTGACTCCAGCATGAAACAGTTTCAAAAAAGTCTTTCTGTAGAGTTTTTGGATCTATGTAAGTTCCCTTTATTTCACTATTATTACCAGGTCAAAATTATCATATTTGCCACAAAGTTATTGCATTTAAAATACTGTAAAGTGGTATTATGAGCACCTTACTAATGAAAGCTGGCATTTATGAGTAACAGTTCATACCCTGGAATGTGGCTGCAGAGAGACAGACACTGCCGTGGTTTCATTCCCAAACACCTGATTACTTGATAGGTCCCCTTTCTTACAGTATAAGTGCTGAGGATCATGTTCAGGATTTTAAAAGTCTGTTACTGCTGGTCTGAATAACATCATCCTAACAAATCAGCCACTTATAAGGAAAAAAAAAAAAATCTGAAAATGTCTGAAAGCCTGTGTGAAGTTGATTTAGGTTGTTCCACCACAGAGAAAACAACAGCTTGACTATAACTTCTGAATAATTATCACGTGCTACCCTCATTCAAGAACTTTCTAATTTATAATGCAATTAATCATCCACTAGCGATTAGTTCTGATCCTGGACAAACAAAAAAAGTTGGTTACAACTGACCAAGGGTATACTATGAACTCAGAGGTGAAAATACAGTAAAAGTATTTTGAATTTAAGCTAAAATTAAACAAAATTTTACTCTTTCTTCTCCTCTCCTATTTAAAGAATAGTAATTACAATTTCATTCTTCTAATGACACCATAGTATATAAACACACTACATATTTTAAAATTGAAGAGACAAGTAATATCAACAAATAATTAAAGGCCACAGTTCAATCTAGTTACAGATCCTGTTAGATATAGCCTTTATTGGTGTGTGTTCTTGCTGATTGCTTATTACATAATTTAATTAAGTATTGACAATTGAAAAATATTTAATTTTATATCAGATCAAAATAAAAGTTACTTATGGAGAATAATACTGGCTTCAAATTCTGACAAAAGTTAATTATGTATGAAAATATTGCCGAAATACACATTGCAGACAACTATAGTGAAGAAAATGTTTCATATTCTCTCAATGTAAGTCTATGCATTATGTTCAGAAAATACATGAAACATATGTTCATTCCAGCAGAGAAGTGAATAAACCAGTTATAAAAGTACATACTAACCAGCCACAATGACACTATCATTACGAGCCGGACCAAATTTCAGTGTCATCTCATGTTTATGCTTATGGACAGCCAAATGATCCTCATTGGTAAAACGCTGCGGAAAATTTTAAGAAATAGTTGTATTTCTAAGTGTGAATAAAATACATGCAATTCTACAGAAAGCAGTTTTTACAACACATGAAACTATCATTACAACACCAACAGATAACCCTCCTGGGCAGATATATCCTCTTCCTTGGCATACAGTACCGAGCAGAAACACTATTAAACACAAGTGATGTTCATAGTAACTAATTAGTAATGGTATCAGAGAGATGCGAGTATAAAGTCCAAGATAGAATTTCAGAGTACTGCAAACTTCATCAACTGTTGGCAAACAGCCATTTTCTATAGTAATGGATCGACAATGTTTAGCGATTGATTATCACTATTTGATTTCTGTATTGTGTGTATTATCACAACAATGAAAATGGATCTGTCATCCCAAACAGAGACTTCACTGTATTCAACAGTGTAGATATAAAACAAATGACAGCTCCTGCCCCTGACCATTTACTGTATAAAGAGGCCAACAGAATGGGAAACACTGGAACAATGTCAGACAACCAAAAAGCTGTGAACGAACTAAACTTATTAGCACTTTGAAAACCAAGTTTTCAGAAGTATGCCGGTTTTGTGCATGCTTCCCCCCAAACCTCGGGTACATTGTATTAAAAAAGCAGTAAGCGGACAAACTAGATGCTGTAAAATAGACATTCTTACTTTTACTAACTTGAAATTTGCCATACATCTTAACTGTGGGTAAAGTTAAGAGTTTCAGTTGAGATGATCTCAGGAAACGCGCAACTTGCAAAACATTTTCTAAGAACAGACTTGACAAAATATTCAAGTTCTTACTTTTCTTTGTGAACATCTGAGTCCCAGATTACTATTCCTTAGTAATTTAAGTCACTCCACATATATTGTAACAGATATACACCAAGTATCATCTCTCAGAAAACAATTCAGAAAGGTTGGTTGACCTCAGAGTACAGTCATCCAGAATATTTCTATGAGAAAGGACATGTATATGTGGAGTTGAGAGGGAAATTAAAAATGCAGGATCACTGAAAGACAGAGCAATACAGGCCAGGCACCTTTTTTGCTAGAACTCTGTTGCCAGTGGCTCCAAAGGCCCAGCTCTCCATAGCTCCTGTGCCTTACCTCTAGATACAGCACAAGCCAGGAATTTTCGTGTCCTATCACACTAAGAGACTTAAGTACATCTTTCTGTCCTCATTATGTAATGGACAAGCTCCTTCAGAGGACATAGGATCTTCAGATCATGACTCTCTCATTCTATAGTTTGAGCTGACACCTGAAGAAGCCTTGCCCATTTTCAAGGACATGAACTTTTCTCTTCTCCTTCACTGAAATCAAGGATTGCTGTAGCCCCATGATGTGTCCTCTGTGAGATTTAGTTGCCAAAACACTTCTGACACAGCTTACATAGAAAAGAGATTCAAACAGGATGGGGACAAACATGTTGCTTAGGAGAAAGCAGTCCTCTTTTTTACTTTTGACATCTCTGAATATATTAGACATAATAAGAAATTAAATACAGAAGGCCCTGTTAATGTAAAATTTATGCTGTCATTCATCAGAAAAACTAAGTTTTCAGAGTAAAAATGAAAATATTTTGAACTCAACATTCAAATAAATCCAAGTGCACTAATACAATGAAAAAATATAGCTTAAGAAATCAATTCTATATAAAGGCAGCAGAGATAATATAACGAAAAAATCCAGCTTAAGAAATTAATTCTATGTAAAGGATGCAGGGATGTCCATCTCATGCAGCAGATAAAGCAAATTCATTTATTTTCAGGTTACTAAATTAAAGTGTTAATATAGCCTCCTTTTAAGCAACTATCTGCCAGAACACTGAATAATATTTTTGCTTTTCTGCTCACTTTCAGCTCTATATCTACTAATGCCATTTAATAGAATACATCACAACTACAATAGGAATTGAAATACATTTTGTGGCATGAGTATTGTTAGCATCTTCCTATACACAAAAATATATACATAAATAAAAATTATGCCATTAAATATTTGTAGTCACCTTAGTGAGAAGCAAGCTTAACAACTTCCCCACTAACACTGAAAAATTCTGAAAAATGCAAGTTTCCTGATACAACTTAGGATATTTCTTGATTTAGTTTTTTAACAAAAGTAAATAAAGCAGAGCTAACAAATGAAATTGTTTTCAGCTTACAAAGGGTAATTTATTTTTCTTCTTGTATAGCATCTTCTGAACAAATGCACAAAATGCTAGAAACTCTTGCTGTTACCTGCTTTTCAGCAAAACACAGATACTTCCTGTCATTGTCATAAATCCCTTTTTCTTTGACCCTAGAAACAATTTCAGTGTTTTACTAATTTTTTTTTTTTTTTTTACTGATCAATATTAATAACTTCAAGTCAAACCATTACCTGGCCACACCCAGGGGCAGTGCATAAAAAGGGTTTGTCATCACTCATATTCCACAGGTCGTTGTGCTACCTGTATTAAAATGAGAATAGAACAAATTTTACAAATATTGCAATGAATTATCAATACGTCAACATCTACAGGCCATTTTACTATTCTATGCGCAAGAATTTCTGCCTTCTGTCTATACTAAGAATCTAAATACCCAGGATTCAAGTAGAGTCTGCATAATAGCTGTCAGGAAGGTACACAAAACCCATCAGAGTAGGTTTTAAGCATACATTTCAATTGGAAAGGCAAGTATTCTTTTGTAATACAACTAATTGCAAAAAACATCTGGAAACATAGTAAGACAACTTGTTAATGAAATACATATACATTGTAATAATGATCCAATTCCCACAATTAATAAAAGAACGAAGCAGCAGACAATACCAAGTAGTCAAGGATATAGTGCCAACAGGTAAGAAAAAGTGGTTGATCCCTTGTCTTTTCATAACCTTTAAAGCCCACCTTTAAAGATAAGGTAGCAAACAGCCCTTCACATAAACTGTTACCATTTCAACTACAAAAACATGTACTTTAGAAATGTTTCAGCTATACAACTACATTATGCTAAAAAAATTTAAAAAGTAACAGGTATTAATTCTATTTTGTGCTGTTTTGCACACGCACCACACATACTAACACACTTACCTGTCAGATTTCACATATAAACCTGTTTCATAGAATAAACTATCATATCCTCCTTTTCATGGCAATGAACTGTAATTGAAAGAAGATATTAATTACTATGCATGTTAAACACATAATAATACATGATTTTGTAAAGATAAAATAACATCCACTATTCACCCATAAAACAACAGTTTTTCAAAGAAATGGTTTACTTCAGTACACCCTCTAATCAGTTATGCTTTCTCTCAGACATAGAGAGATGCTTCTACTCTCTCATCCTGCAAGCACAGAACAAACACGGCAGCATCACTCTGCTTCAGGACAAGAAAGAGGGACACAGGCAGAACTGAGCTAACCTGTGCTGACAATGCATAAAACTAGGATATGGATACTGTGACAACAATGACAAAAAATTATAATAAAGTTCTGGTATAATGAACAGATAAAATCAAGATATTGTTGTCATATCGCTAAACCCTATCGTGGTAACTAATGCAAGACTAAAGTCACCTCATTTTAAGGTCAAGTAACGGGGCGGGTGTGGGGGAAGGATGAATGTACCAAATTAGCTAATTAAACAGGAGATGACAAGCACTCTCAACCCATCTGTGGCTTTACCCTGGAGGAAATATATTCATCTTTAAATATGAGTATTTGTATGGAGACCTAACAATGTATGTTCTGAACAGTGCTTAGCTTGATGAAGCAAATAAAGATGAATAAAGATGTCTTTATGATTAAAGATCATAAGCAGAATAAATCCATCTCTCCTCCAGCAAGCTGGTCATGAAGAGTTGCAAGGCTTCCGAAACTGTCTAACTATGCTAAGAATGTGTACTTTTGGTACGCCATTTACAACTAGACACAAGACAGATCAGGTAAGCATAAGCAAATAATTTAAGACTTAATACCTCAGAGATCTGTAAAGAACACGTTACTTGATCCTTTTGTCTGCACCTGTACAATAAAAAACTACTGCACAGACTTCTTGGATATTCAAGGAGGAGATTCCAGTGTCCTTGGTCATGGGCACCAAATAGCACAGAAACAAAACACAGAGTGGAGGAGATTCCAAAGTGTCACTTCTAAATATATATGTTCAACAGAATGAGGATACTGAGCTGAGATCACAAGCCAAGAGAGATGAATGGCTGCCAGGAACTTTAGTCTTTGGCACTGACAATCCGGGGAAAGATTCATAACCCAAAGAAAGGATGCCAAAGCAAAGCAGGGATGGTGGTTGTTCTGCTGTTCTTTGCAAACAGTTCTCAACCTGTCTCAAGTTTCTGAAGGGATGAAATATTTCTTGAACTGTTCAGACTGGGAATATGGTACTGTCACCAATAAAGAGCATTAACAAGGGTAACATGGTAAGTCTGAACAACTCCTGACTAAGGCTTTGGGGTAAAAAATAAGACCCTTATCAATGAAGCTTTAGGATTACATCATTGTATTATCTGGAACTTCCACAGACACTTAAAAGCTATCCCATGAGCTTATTATCCTTGTTCAACTATGCAACCATCAAATTTTTTTAGATGCAGGTTCCAAACTAACAGAGTCAGTCCCCTTTAGGTCTCAAAAGTAATTTGCTTTGTAAAATCTTGATCATGGGGCACCATGTAGTTGTATATGGCTACAATATACACACATGGCTATATATTAAGAGAAGAGTTATATCTATATCAGAAATGTTTGACGGTGTAAGAAACCCTTTTTTTTTTTTTCTTTAAGACCAAAGGAAGATGATTTTGATTAACAAAAATGTATGTAGAGCATTTTTTTCACTCTGTTACTATGGCTTGCTGTCAGTCTGACACGTGCATAGTATCAGCCATAAAATCTACTCCATCCATACTGTTAGTATTTTTCCTAGGTCATAAGCTGTAAAGATCAATTTTTCAAGTTTGCTCATTTTCTCTTTTAAAGGAGTATTACCAAAACACATATTTGCATATGAAGTCATTATCTCGTTCCATGTTTTGGTTTGTGAAACCTATGAATTTCGAATGGGTGATTTATATAGTAAAAATCAATCCTTGTGATAAAAAGTGTTGTCCTCCTGGCAAGCCAATTGGAAAAAAAGTTGGAGATAAACTAATTTCTTGATCTTTGTAATATTATTTGATGCAGGCCACAAGGAATTTTGTGAGGTAATGCCTTGTGAAGGGATTCCAGCTAACCTCTGAGGAAAAGAATCTCAAAGCATTGAAATTTTTTGTACTTAAAAGCAAAATAAAGTTCACTTATGCATTCCAGCAAGGCCACGGACATTATAAAAATCTAAACAGAAACTGGATCTGACAGGATGGGAAAACAAATTCATTAGTGTAGACAAATTGGTTAGGATTGTATTTACCTGTTACAAAAACAAATGCAAAGCTCGCACCTAGAACAAAATAACTCCATGCATCAGAACAGGCTCAGAGCCAATGCCTGTCAAGCAGCTTTGGGCCAGCCCCTGGTGGACAACAAACTGAACACCATTCAACATCATGTCACTTGCAGCACTGAATGCTAACAGCCCACTGGGCTGAATTAGCAAGAGCACAACAACCAGATGAAGGGAAGTGATTATTCTCCTACATCTGGTACTCTTGAGGCTACAGCTGGAGTGCTGTGTCCAGTTTTGAGTCCCTCAAGACAGATGAGGGACTGGTGAGAAACAAGCAGGAGCTCCACCAAATAGTTAGGAGGATGGACTATTATATACAAGAGAAGTATTAGGAAGCAAAGTTTGCAGAGCAAGGAGAAGGAAGGCTAAGGAAGGATCTACTTGCTGTCTTACACTACCAAATGCATCTGATGAAAGGACAGATCCAGACCATGGGTAGCGTACAACAAAAAGATGAGATGCAACGTTCATAAGCAACAGCAAGAAAGTTAAGAGCAAGTACAAGAGAAGGGGGGAGGGGAGAAAAAAAAAAACCAAACGTCACACAGCGAGGGCAGCTGAACACTGGAACAGGTTGCCCAATACGGCTGTGGAACCTCCATCCTTGGAGATACTAAAAATTTGCATGGATGAAACTTCTGAGCAATCCAAGATAACTCTGAAATTTGAAGTCATAGCTAGAAACAGCAGTGAATGACAACAAAAGACAATCCAAATTTGGGTAATGTTCTGACAGCTTTAAAACACTTAGCGTGGTTAACTTTACAGCCTAACAACTAAAACTGCTGCTGCTGTAACAAACCAACCAACCAACCACATCCTTTGCCTCCTCTTTTCCTTCTGCATTGTTTGCTGCCTGACAGGAATAACAAGACCAACATGCAGAAGGCAAATTGTCAGAAAAGAAGTTTGTGATTGCCACTCTGATTTCAAAGAGACTGACTGCTCTAAGAGAGAATATCACAGCAAGAAAGAAGCATTTAGAAAATACTCTATCCCTGAAAACCAAATTAGCAGTTGAGACACCATCTTGACAAAAATGTTACTCACCCAACTACATGAGAAACAAAGTATCTAAACCGCTAACCCAATCGCTAGGGAAGAATTATCACCACCTTGGATTTCTCTCAGGCAGCAGCAAACACCATGTCCCATAGAAAAAAGATGGTTCTTGAAGCAATCCAATCTGAACGTGAAACTCTTCAGGTAAACTGAACAATCAGTGAACGATTCTTATTACAATCCACTGAGCTGCAACTTCCTTCTGTAAGCCTTCTGACCTTAAATTCCTTTTGGTAGCATAAGGAAACCCATACACAGAATTCTTTTGAGTTACACTGGAAACAGAATCAGAGCTGAACATCGTAAAATTATGGAATCATCTCAGCAGTACAATCAACTTTGTTAATTAAACCAGCAAGTGATCTCACTTTTTTGGTGTTTGCTCCATACTTCTGATACAAAGGTAAAATAATTTCACGTCATGCCTATTTAAAATGTCATAACCCTTTTTTATCACTTTTGGAAAGTAAAGTAAAATACACAAATAATATACACACATGCTTAAAATATATATAAACACAGATAAATAATAACAGGTTTGCAAGCAATTTACTGATTTTTAGGAGAGCGTTTATTTAAAAAATAAAGATGTTTCTATAAGATGTCACGCTAATGTTTATCTAACTGTGTTATAAAAATAGCTTGAACAGTCATCTGTATATTTTTGCAGGATTTTAATTAATCATCTTATGCACACTTTCTAGAACCTACTACTACATAATCTGAGGCCTGCTTCTAAAATACCTTCCTGCAGACCATTTGTAAGAGAACAGAATCATACACTGACTTAACGAATGTCTTGTTCGCTTACTTTACTGGTAAAGGTTCTTCTGTTTTCTCTTAATTCCCTATGTATGGGAGCATGAAAAAAACATAACTGACACCTTGTTGCAAAACTTTTTTCTAATAAACATTTAAATAGCTGTATAAGATGTATATGTAGTGATAATCCTTCCAAAACCTCTCCAAATTAGCTGTGAAAAATCATTTTCCACACATACATAGTAAAGAATGATTAGACTAGTACTAAAGCCTCTGAACACTTCACCTGTATAAAGCATGATGTACACCAAAGAACCTCTATGCACCAACTTGCTCACGGGCTGTGCAGTCTCAACCTGTAATTACTTTTCTAAGCACTGTAGCAATACAGAGACTGCCCTCCTGTAATGCCAGGGCTGACACAAACAGCATGGAAGAAAACTGAACTGAATACAGAAAAGATGGACAACTATAAACACACAAAACCCCAACCAAAACACACACAAAAACCCTTAAAACTTTCCAATGTCAGCATTTGTCTGCTGGCCAGAAAGCAAGAAGAGATACACATTCTCGAAACTGTGTCACCCCTCCTAAACTGGCCACTCCACAGAGGACAATCTTGACAGTCTGCCAGCTATAGTAGCAGCTGATTTCTCTACTGCTGCTTACATGTGATGCAAACCCAAGGTCTGCAGCTAGACTGGCGACTTGCGTGAGGCCCCAACTTATAAAACATCTGTACATTCTGGTTTGGAAGTTGGACAAAACCTGTATTAGGCCATTGAGACAAATCGGAATTACAGCAGTCCATGAGCACCACGTCTCCCCTGGGTCTGTATGTGCAAACTGCTTAAGTTACAGTATTGGTGATGTATTTCCTAGGGATGTTTGCATTTCCTCCAGATTGATCATGTCTATTCAACATTTCCGTTTATTCTTTACATTTGATCTGGGATCGTGCCTGTTTTTACTGCAACATACAAACCCTTACTGTATACAGAATTATTAACTCTTAGTAAACTTCCCTGTAGATCTCAAAGTGTGTAATTGCTTTAGGTAGTGTAAGATTTTTAATATTTACTTTAAAGCTTCAATTTATCATAGGAAATGAAAGCATAGAAAGGCAGGGTCAAAATTTTCCAAAGTCTTTAACAGTTCTACTTAAGGTGCATACTTTTTCAAAGTAAAATGGACTGCATATACTTGCCACAGTAGATAATAACATTCCCTTAATGGTTACCTGAAGAGCTGAATTTAGTGTTTTGCTTGGCTCCATGTAAGAATTTTAACAGATATACTTCTTTAGATGAGAAAAAAAAATGTAGCTATATTTGTTTTCCAAAATTAAACACTTAAAAATTAAAAAAGATGGCTTTCTCACGCAACCAAACAAATCAATGCAAATCAAAATGAACAGGGTATCTTTTACACTGTCATTACTTGCATACAGCATTATTGTACAACATAAATTTTAATCACCTTCTACATTTGAGTCTTCCTTTTTTTCCACAATGTTCTACAGAGGCAGACTGTCAAGCTTTGCTTTCAGTAAAAACTGGAAGTTAGTACTGTAGAATATATCACTTAATAAGAAGTAATATAAATAAATAAAATCAAATTTTGTATTTTTTAAAGGGAAAAAAAAATCATCGCTCCACCTACCTCGAGAGACTGGAACAATATTTTTGTCAGATTCCTATAAAGCAAAGAAAGGTGAAGCAGAATTAGTGTAATTAATACTTGACCACTACAGTCCAGTTTCAAAAGTGTTCTGGTTGTATTTGTGTAATGCTGCAGAATTTGCTGTTCCTAAAAAATAAAACTGAACTATGAAGAGAATGGAGAAGAAAAAAAATTAAAAATGAAAAAGTGGGATCACCAGGAAGTAGCTCAATAGATTCTGCATTAAAACTTCATTCAGAATATTTAAAGGTTGTAAACCCCAAAAACTGGCCAACAGGAAACCAGGAGCTCATTCACACTTCACTGCTTAATACAATGGTTGCGCTATCTCCTAGAAGAGGCACAATCTGTTTCAAAGTTCTGGGGAAGAATAAGGAAAAACGTAATGCCTGTAGCATAATGCTCAGATTTTTCTCTTTAGAAAAGACAAACATTGGGCACTTTTTGATGATATTAGCTAACTGCTTGTAACTGGCATCTAAAGTTAATTCCATACCTTCCATGGTTTGTCTAAGATTCTATAAAGGGGAGAGCATCTGGACAAGAAAAGATGCAAGCAGTGAGGACAATTGACCTAAATTCAAAAAAGAGCAAGAAAGACAGTAGTACAGACAGTCACATGGCCAGAAAGAAACAAAGCAATTAAGTTACTTCAGCTTTGCTCAAGGAGCAAGCTTCTTCCACTTGAAGGTACATTTCTGGTAAACAGAGAGCACTAATGGAATAAATAATGGTCCTTAGGCCTAACGCTTCATGTTGGCTGAATATGGAAGCTCCTAAGTCAACCCTCTGGCTTAAGTATTTGCCTTTGACTTACTGGAAATTCATGCAGTACGAATACAGCTCTTGTAGATAGGTAAAAGGCCAAAGAACCTCAGAGAAGAAATACACAGAGGTTAATATTCCGTTAACCTTTTCACAGTTTGTGTAGAGAGATATTAGGACTTACCTTCCTCAGCTTATTTATCTAGGTTTGAATGTCTTAATATTTCCCATCAACCTAACAAACAGAAGAAATCCAATCTCCTTTTGCTACATTACTTTCAATAAACAAAAAAAAAGCTTAACAAAAAATTACTTAATTTTTACATTTTTTTCAGATTGCTTCCCTGAAGTATAAAATTGAATACGATAATTAAGAACTAATTTTTTTTAAAAAGTCTTTAAATATATCATAAATATCCCACTACAGGACTTCCATTGCTCATTAATACAGAATAATTTTTTTTTTTTCCTGTAAGCAATAATATAAATGACCATTGGCAGTTACCTAGAAAGGAAATCATTATATTGCTTGGAATAACTCACTGAAGAAAAGCTCCTATTCTGAACTGAAGTTAATGGAAAATTTCTCAGCCTGAATTGAAACTGACACAGAACAAAGCTGGAAACAGTATAGCATAGACTTAAAAAAAATATATTGCATACTTATATTGGCTCATATTTCTATCACTAACTATATGCCTTCTTAGAGGGGACATTATCGATTTGAAACAAATATAGTTAAGTTATGCAGGACAATGGTAACTTGAAATTTACTCACTAGTCCAAAAATGAAGTTAATAGTATTGAATCGTGTTTGCCCCTTTTTTTTTATAATAAATTCAAGATTATTTCAGAAAAGAATAAAAAAAAAAAATGTTGAGATTAGACATAACATATAAACTTCTAAAGTTAGTAAAGCTTCTTGGAGCTCAAAATGGTAATGCATTTGTAAGTTTAAACTAACTGATAGTGAAGGAAAAAAATAAAGACATTTTAGGCACCAGATACTCCTAAAATTTAATTAAACAAGATTCAAAAGAATACCATACTTCAGGCTGTTCGACACTTTGTCACAAAGCAGATGTAGCACGGAAACCAAAACTACTTCTGAAATCAGGTATGATCAAATTTAAGACCTGAAAGCACCTTATGTTAGATGTTGCACAGTCTAGAAGTTTCTGGAAAAAGACACTACAAATATGTTCATATTTCTAGAATTCAAATCAGGACAGAAGTATCAACTACATTCTGAAGAAGATCAAAGGCTCAACTAGCTGATTAAGTATTAGCATGTGGTATCAGTATTAAAACATAAACTCAAAAAAACCACCTTTTTCAAGAAAGCTGCTCCACTTAATGTACACATAAAGGGGGTTTTATTATTTCACACTTACTCTGAAGCATTATAAAACAAGCAGCCCCTAAGTTACTGTGTTCATTTTTAATAAGGCAGTTTTCCAATTTTGATTCTGGAATGCAGAATTATTAACACTAAGAGAATTATGTTGACTACAGCCTGTCCCTCTGAGATTGTGTCTGCAACTGCAAGTCAATGGACAGTGACATGTTTCAGTGGAAGGTCTAAGAAATCACGCCTAGAACATACCTGGAAGACTTAGGTTCTCCTCGTCCTATCAGGCAGCACTGAATTTAGTATCTAATGCAGACCTAGCAGTATTATGATCCTAACTTCAGGAACATTTTGTTTTTATTAACTCTATCTAGCTTTACACTCAGCAAGAGCTTGGGACATGACAGTCACTGGCATGAGTAGAGTATGACAAGATGAAAACAAAACCACTATTTTAAGAGGTGGAAGAGAAAATATACATTGACCATATTCAGGATCACTATTTGGAAAGCAGTGGATAACTTAGAATTTCCAGCTTTACTAGAGTTTCTCATTCTAGTCCAAGGAAACAGGTGACACTACCACTATTTGAAGATAAACATCTCTGGGATAAAGCAACATAACAAAAAGCGAATGGGTGACATTAAGTGCATGAATTGGACATGGAAACATACTCATGAATCTCACTCCAAAAACAGGAATGCAAAACGATTGCAGAATGAATAAGACTGCAGAAGCAACATGGCAGCACACATCTCCCCTAACTCCAAACACCAAGATGCAGTGTGACATAAAACACTTCTGCTGAAAGCATTGTGCAGCCATCATTGCTTGAGGGTCTGTGATTTGTTTTTTCACGTGAAAGCTTCAGAGACCTTTCATTAAGACAACTCAAGACGCATAATGCACAATAACAGGCAAAGTCAATGGGGCAACTGATCCAGAAGGTCCCTGTCCATTGCCAATCTCAGGCAGGCCAACACCTCGCTCTGGTGCAGAAAGGCTGTCCTCACCCTCCCCCTCCAACGACCCCCTCGCCCGGTACCGCTCTCGGCACCCTCCGCACCAGCGCCGGGTAGGGACGGAGATCTCCCGGCAGAGCAGAAGATGGATGCAAGGAGAGGCCTCCTTGGGGCTGAGCTGAAGCGGAAAAGCCAGGCCTAGCTGCCCCCTTCCTCCCGCCTTCCCCTCTGCCTTTCACCCCCCGCCCCGCCGCGGGCAGAGCC
>NW_010433036.1:0-28048 GCF_000710305.1 Buceros rhinoceros silvestris
CCCTTTGGAGCATCATGCTCAAGAAAATTGTGAATACAGTTGCAGTTTTGGAATACTGTAACGTTAAAAAACAAGTAGAAACAGTAGCAATAAGGACAGTTAACTACTTCTTATCTAGAATAAGAATATAACAGAATGATGGGAAAAATCAGTAAGGAAGGCTCTATTTCAAAGTTCTTACCCTCTTTGACACAGTAACTGGGCATCAGCTGATGAATTAATTCTCCATGGACGGGTGAGCAAATGAAAATTAACGTTCAAATTGGACCATTCTTGGATTTTTGAGTAAAAAGAATAAAGAGAAATGGTTGTGAATGGTTATATTCTCTGCGATCCCTGAAGAACAACTTTAAAACTCGTTTGCAGGCTGATGCAAAGAGGTGTATTCTTCTACTGTGGTTGGTTTCCAGGACCAAGAATTTTAGATTCCTAATCAGTATGAAATTCACTGGAGCAAGTTACGAAGAGTGTCTTCACTCTGAGTCATACAGAAACCCTCTTTAAAGAACTCAGTCTAAATAGGTTTGAGTGTAATTTCTGTGCACTGCAAGGCTCTCCACAGTGCCAAGGTAGTGTGGGGAGCCCTTTGTTGAAATGAAATGTGAGCTCATAGTGCCTTACAGAGCACATCCATGTGGATTTATCTCTTAAATACATACACGTGTGTGCACATTTTGAATTTAGTTGATATCTGTTCTTATATGACGAGAAATTGGGACTAATTTGTAGGTTTGATAATGAAACCATGTGGTCTCCAGAGGTATTCCATACATTAACATCCTTGGTTTTTTCTTAGAATGTCTTATTCTAAAACTCCCGTTGAGATTTTTGCCATGCTGCCTCTGTAAGTTGCTAGGCAGCAAAGCTTTACCCCCAAACTGTTGGCTCTATTCTGCATGCTGAGACTCTCTCAGATATCCTCAGCTGTTTGAATCTTCTTGCTGAAGGGTTTCCTTGATTGAGAGCAACTGCTTCCAAAGGTCACTGGTTCTCTGTGGATCAGCCCTTTTCTCTGATGTGCACAAATCTCATTTTATACTTCAAGCAACCCTGCAGCAATCGAACTCAGGTCCTGATTGAAACAAGCTTGGTGCAATTGTCCCCTACTCTATGCTACATGGTGCCAATCACTATGTATAACAATGTTGATATGGAAAGTAATCTTAAAAAGTCATAAGGGCGAAAATATTTGTGTGTGCCAAGGCTAATGAAAAAGACACTAGATGACATTAAAGCTGGTTGGTTTGTTTTTGTTTTGTCTTTTTTTTAGGGCAGATTCTGGATGTGCTGGAGAAATATAATCTGAGCAATGAAACTCTTGTATACTTTACATCTGACCAAGGAGCTCATGTTGAAGAAATCTCCAGTTCTGGAGAAGTCCATGGAGGATACAATGGCATATATAAAGGTGAACATTCTCTGATGATCCTTAAAAACTGTGTCAGAAACTATAATCTCCGTGGTTTTGCTCCAAAACTGTAATGTACTCTGTACCTGTGGCCAAGGTACAAAACTGGATTCCTTAATAATTCCTGTCATTCTAAGTTCAAATGTAGGCAGTAAATACAAGTGATTTACTCATTGAATACAGTAGCTCAACCAGAGTACGTACTCAGCCAGAGCTCTGTGGAGTTTTAACACTAGCAAATATACTCAAACTGGGCAGAGATACAGATTTGGAAGGATGTCTGTACTTAGTACTTTGCTGTAATGGCTGGATAGCAGAATAGAAAGGGGTTAAAAAAAAAAGGTGGTTTGTGAGCAATCAAAAATTTAAAATAAGAGCTAAATACTATGAAGTGAGTGGGATCACATGAAGATAAGGTATTAGGATATAGAGAAGATGGGAGAACCAGCAACAGAATCCAGTGTGTTAATTACAGAAAAAGTAGAAAAGGAAAATTAAGTTAAATAAATAAATAAATAGATCAGGAGTTGTACTGAGTTTGGGATGGGCACATTTGAAAACAGCTATAAGAGAACATGATTTCGGAGAGAAAAGACTTCTCTTCAGGAGAAGAGTTTTGAAAATAATGCACTGAAAATAATTCACACTTAGCGAATTGAAGATTGGTTTGGAAACGGAAAGACTTTAGTTAAGGTTTAGTTGTGTTCTTTTAGTTGTATTCTTTTAGTGCAGGTCTTGTCTTGACAAGATTAGTACTCCAAAATCTGTTTATTCTGTGGAGACCTACAATGTGTTTAATGTCTACCTCACTGTAATACACTTTCTCCTGGTGATATCACATGGCAATACTGAAAGATGCTTTTGTTGAAATATGGTGATCTTGTAATAAGAAAAATTCCAGCTTAGCAAACATTCTTCCTTGTTTTGTCCATTCCTATATCTCTGGCACGGTGATCCGTTCAGTCAGTAGGAATATAATACACCACTGGATACCTCTGAGAAGATGGTTCCAACATGGGAATGAACATATTGTCAGCCATGTATTTTTGAGAAAAACAGATAAGAAGAGATAATAGGATGACAGAATGAGAGAATGGAGGATGTGGAGATGGAGGAATTCTGCTTGAGAGCATGGCTGTAACAGTCACCTATTGTCAAATATGAAGTAAAGGATCCTCTCTGACAAACTACACAAAACTGGTTTTGCAGTGTGCAAGTGGTGGACACACAGCATCAAGAAAATGAAAGTCAAAAAGTTTTTAATAATATTCTGTCTTACTGAAATCAGGTAGGAATTCTTGTTTCTGATATTTTTCATGAAATGCTGTGAATATTCTTGTCCTTTTACCAGAGAGAAAGTTATTCTCATTCTTTCACTAGGAAGTGGCTGTGTAATTTATTTTCCCTTCATATTTAAGGGGACTAGATCAAAGAAATCCAGCAGGTTTTGGAAGTTCATTAACAACACTTGAAACTTTTAGTTGTAGAGAGAAAAAAAATAAATTGCCTTTAGAAAAAAAGGTAGTATTGCAGAACAACAAAATCACATAGTAGTTGAGTCTGGAAGGCACCTCCCAAGGTCTGTAGTCCGAGCTCCTGCAGAGCAGGGTCAGCTAGAACAGGTTACTTAGGGCTGTGTCCAGTCAAGTTATGAAAATCTCCTGTGACAAAGACTCCACAGTCTCTCTGGGCAACTTGTCCCAGTGTTTGATCACAGTCACTGTAAAAAGAAGCATTTTCTTCTGTTTAAAGGGAATTTTCTGTGTTTCAGTTTGTGCCCATTGCCTCTTGTCTAGTCAATGAGCAGGACTGGAAAGAGCCTGGCTCTGTACTCAGGTAAATCCATGTATCCATACTCCAGTATGTCCATGTCTCTTGTACTGGGGAGCTCTTTACTTAGATGCAGTGCTCCAAGTGTGGCTCACCAGTGCTCAGTAGAGTGTAAGGATCACCTCCCTTGACTTCCTGGAAACGTTCTTTCTAATGCAGCCCAGAATGTCGTTGGCCCTCCTTGCCACACGGGCACGTGTCTGGCTCATGTTCAGCTAGTTGTCCACCAAGAACCCCAGGTCCTCTGCAGAGCAGCTTTCCAGCCAGTCAGCAGCCAGCCTTTGCTGGTGCTGGAGATTATTTCTCTGCAGATGCAGGACTTGGTATTTCCTTTTGCTGAACTTCATGAGGTTCATTTTGCCTCGTTTCTCCATCTTGCCCAAGGCCCCTCTAGATGGTAGCACAACTGTCAGTGGATCAGCCACTCCTCCCAGTTTTATATCATCTGCAAAACTGCAAAAAGGAAGAAAGATAAGCATATAAAGTGCTCAATAACAATACAATGAAGTTTTCAGGTGAGAAGACTCTATGGTTTTTAGTCAGCAGGTAGCTATCTGAGATGCGAGCCTTCTATTAAGAGAGCTGTGAAGGAAATGCTACACAAGCAAAACAATCAATGCCAAAGCCATGTGGCTACAAACTATCAGATGGGTCCCCTTGGGCTAACACCAGAGTGAAATATATCTTGAATGTCAGCACATAGGCCTTACATAGTTATTTAAGTAATTAAGGAACCATATGGTTACATATCTGTAGCTGTAGGCACAGCCTGAGGTGTTTTAGAAGCTCTAAAAAATATTTGCCTTCTAGAATGCCAGACATAAGACACAGGATAAATTATGAGGAGGAAAAAGAAGACAAGTACAGGGGGAATATGCCATCCTAAGAAACTTTGATTGAAAGGAGTTTTTCTGCCAAGCCTTGAAAAATTTTCTATTCATACTTACAGAATGGAGAACAATTTGAAATAGACCTTACCTGAGCTAATAAAAAACCTGCTTGATAGAATTACTGGGAGACAGATTAGGTTTCTTATTTTTAAAATGAATTGTGTGAATTGCAGTAACCACCTATGCTATGCTGGCAAATGTTGTAATATCCTATGGGATAGGAAATAATCACTATATAAGAAATAAAATAATTATTGTATGAGAGACATTCTCAATAAAATAAAAAGAAATTTAAAGACCCATGTAATCAGTTGAATATACTTTTACCATTTTAAAATACATTGAATTCTTTATCTTCCACTCTCTCCATCTCCGTATCGATCTTCAATTTAACAGGTATGTTATGAATCATTTTCAAAAGAGCTAAGTGATCAATTAATTGCATAATTAGCAATTTTCATACATAAGAATTTATTCATATTAAGAGTCACGTACAATGAAAAGTACATCTCTGGCAGATTAATGAAAACCAGGCCTGTAAAGCCCCAACTCCCAGGCACTGATATAGCAACGTGCCTAAAAAAAGCAAAAGGACAATCTTTGTGCTGCTTTTGCTCATGTGGCCATGTACTAGGAATTTGCTTCATCTGATGAGTAGTTTACAAAACTGGGAGACATGCACGTCTGTTGCAGAACACTGGGTGGCAGTGTGGGCGGTCGGAAGATTACGTGCTTACGTGCTTATGTTACAGGAATGCAGTAACCACCCACGATGGGCGAGGCTTAGTGGGACACTATATAACTCGGTTCATTACATAATAAAGTGCCATTTTGCATCTTCTATATTAGAATAAGTGTCTAAATGGACCTTGACGGCAGAGGTCAAGTGCCAAAAATCACAACAAGTTGCCACACACGTCCTTTCTCCCTCTCGTTGTTAGACGATCTCCACTATTTATCTTTTTGTGTATGAGCACTGCATGACTGTGAATATGAACCAAGCTACGTACCCCAGCTTACTGAGCTGGAGCAGTACGCTCTGTAATAATTGGTTCTGCCCTAAAATCAGAAGCTCTCAACAAATCTCCACAATTCAAACTCACTCATTTGCTATGCAGCCAAATGAGCACCAGTTATAAAATTTAAGAGTAGTTTGGAGAGTTAGGCTAGTGCTGCAAGACTGAATGCAGAAAGGGGAAATTGCTGTTTGAAGGTTTTATTACTCTGGATTCTGACTGTGGAATAGTCACTGTAAATTTGGATAGCCCTTGAAGTTAGAAGCCAGAGCTAACATCTTGTTTAACTAGTTGCTGACTTACACAGTCTGGTTTATCTCTTCATTATCCTTTTTTAGGAAGATAGTGATAGTGATAGTGATAGTGATAGTGATAGTGATAGTGATAGTGATAGTGATATCATGGGCTTTCTTTCCAGTGGCCTTTTTCTGACAATTATCAAGATCAGAATCCTTTGAGGAAGATGCAGGAGCTGTAAAATAGTGATAGTGATAGTGATAGTGATTGATAGTGATAGTGATGGATCAAAATCATGGGCTTTCTTTCCAGTGGCCTTTTTCTGACAATTATCAAGATCAGAATCCTTTGAGGAAGATGCAGGAGCTGTAAATAGAGTAGATCCCTGAGATCTCCTCCTAATCCTGAATAGTATGACTTTTGTTTAAACTGTGAAACTTGGCAATTTAGATTCTGGGAAGAGTTTTAGCATTAGTTACATGAAGATGAAATTCCACTTCCTAAATAACCTAAATCATTTGCCAATTAAATACTTACTTACATTTACTGTTTTGAAATGGGACAGTTGCAAATTTCATGGAACATCTTGAAGTTTAATGCTCTTTCCTCATTATAATGAGGATACAGGAGGGAAAACTTACTACCCTTCCTTTGCTTACCTTTGTTTTGTATACTTTTATTGTGCCTCTTGCCCTTTGATACCTCACTCAGAAAAGAATTACATCAGTCTCTCAATCTTAACTGATGAGTTTTCCCTTGTCCCTAATTTTTTGTTGTTTTCTTCTCTGATGTATTTCTAATTGTGCAATACAGTCTTTCAAAAGGACTTGCATAAATATACTACATAAAGTATATACATACACGGATAGCGTATACATAAATTACATGCATAAGTTAAATACATAACATATAATGCATAAAGTATTGTCTTTCGGGTTTTGCCATGAAGTATTTCTACTTGTTTATATACTTACTTTTTAACACTATCCATTTCATCCTGTAGACTGTCTGTTGTCTTTGAATCTTACTGGTTGCAGATGTGCATTAAGCATTAGTCTTTGCAGTGGTGCTTTTTCTTAAGTGTGCAGTGAAGGTATGGTGTGAATAACTAAGACATAGGTGCTAATTCAGTTATTTTTTTCTCTAATGTTCATTGTACTGCAAATATTTTTACAGAATTTGAACTTGCATCTTCTTTCCCCTTCATCCAACTTGGTGTGAAGTCTATTATCTTTCCTTCTGAATTCGATCAATTTGTGATATTTTGTGTCGTATGTGGATTTTTCAGTTCCAGAGCTCACTTCCCTACCACAATTGAAGTAAATATATTAAAATAGCAAGAGACTTAATACAGAGTATCATCAAGATACCTTAACTATTGACTTTTTCGCAAAGTTTCACAGGCTATTTTATGTCTTTGTTTCCTGCCTGTTAGTCTGATTTTGATCCATGACACCCTTTTGTCTTCTAACACATGATTAATGTTTCAGAAACTTTTCCTGAAGGTCCTCGTCAAAGATCTTTCAAAGATTTAAATCTAGATACAGCCTATAAAACAAAAAGAATAGTGGCTATTTTTAGTAAGAATTTCTTCCCAAGACCTTTCTTCTTCAAGACCTTCTCACCTGGATTCCTGAAGAACTCCTGAGTACATACATGCTAATACATTTTTCCTGGCCACTTGCTGTTTTGATCAAAATGGATCAGAGGAATTATCAGTTTCTCTTAGAAACCTGCTTGTTCTTGTGAACCTGTTTGGTCTGTTGGTCCTTTGAGTCATTTGGGCCTGTTAGTTCCTTAGGAGGTTTCCGGTTCATGATTAAAAAAAAAAAAACAAAACAACAAAACCCCCCACCTTTGTTTTTATGTATTTTCCTATTTAGCTCTTTATTGTTCATATTGTTCATTCAGGTCACTGAATGATATTTCATATATTGGTATATAAGTCATATCTGATGTCTAATATATAACCTCTAAGTTATTTATAAGTTGTTATGACTTATTACATATAGACTATGGTCCTCTTTATCATGTTAATATTACCCATTTCAGATTGAAATATGGGAACTATTGTGTTTTACTGAAGTCTCTTCATAAAACTTTCTACATAATTTGTCAGCAATTTCTCTTTTGAAAGGTATGGAACTTTGAGCTATTGTTTTTACATGTGATATCCAGGATACCTGCACTGACTTCTTCTTAGGTGTTTCTCACTAGCTTTCTCATTAGTATGACTTCAGCAATTTAAGCATGTCCTTTGGAGCTAGTCGCCTTAGCTTTCCCTTAGAAATAGAAATAAGGTTAGTTCTTCAAAATACTTTAGATCTCTACTTAAGAATAAGATGAATAGAATAAATAAATGAATAGAATATTCCCTCCATTGAATGACTGGTCTAAAGGATGCCATTATATTCTTCTTTGGTACCCTGAGATACTGAAAAGAAGTATTTTGTCGTAATTTTTATTTAGTTGCTTAATGACTCATTTCTTGAATTGGCTTCACTGTGTTATAGATTATGTCTCTCTTGTCACATATTTTATAGCAGTAAACAGTGAAGGCATTAAAAACTTTTCTCCACAATTTTTCTCATTGTACTATTTCACTGGTACATATGTAGACAGTAGAAGTCCTCCCTCATTATCACTTGTTAGCATCTCTCTCACTGTTACATAGGGGATTTTCTGTGACGTCTCTTTGCATCTCTTAATACACTTACTCTCAGCCTCTTTTAGATAGGCAGCTAAATGTATTTTGCCTGTGCCTTGGACCTGGACATTAGAAACGTTGTCTTTCTTTGTATTTATGAAGCATTTAGCACAATGGATACAGGCACTTGGCTACCGTCATGCTGCTTGAGTGGGTCATGAGTTCTGCTGCTAATGGAAATGGAGTCAAACACTGATAATGGTAAAACATTTGAGCAGCATTCGTTTTAAGTGCTTTGTGCCTTACAAATAGGCATATTCATAGTTACCTTGTTAATACACATGAAAAATAATGAATGCTTCTGAAGTACTTTGTGATTTTAAAAAATCTACTGCGGATCTGCAGGAGCTTAGCAAGGACTGGAGGAATCAATTATCCAGTATTTTTATTGAAATGTATTATTTTTTTACAGTTTCATGTACTGCGGTGATAAGTTTGTTCAGCAGTGTTTCTTTAAGCTTTTAGTAAACCTTTCCCTATTTATAAACCACAGAGAAACCAATCAATGGCCTTTTTGGCCTTTTTTTCAAATGTACTGTATTTTCATATTCTCCCTGAAGCGATGCAGATTTTTAAATAATCAACCTATCTTGTAATTTCGACTGAAACAGAAAGTATCCTGAGAGACCATTTCACTTGATTGGAAGAAAGGTCAGATCAGAAGATGTACAAATGAGCTACGGCTGTTACATTCACCTGTTCAAGAACAGCTCAAGTTGAAAATTAGCAATAGCAGTACATGAAACACATTAAAAATCAGTGAAACAAAGAGTGAGCTTGCTATTGAAAATAAATTGTTATTTGATAATTTTATAAGGTAAGCAATAGTAACAAGTTTTGATTGTCTATATTTGTAGCATAGAGTCCACTGCAGATTGGTAGAATAATTAAATTCCATGTATTTTGCTATCATTCAAGAGAATAAATAGGGTTTGGAAACTTTAGAGGTTTTAGAAGAATATAAGAAGGAAAGAAAGGGTAGTATGGTTATAATCCAACCGATCTAAGGAAGTTATTTTAAATAGTTTTCATCATTCATCATTCGAAATATTAATAGTAATATACCACAGAGTTCCCATTTATGTGTCATCCTTTATAAAACCTCTATTCCCAGAGTTAGGTAATAGCAGTCAATTTAAACCACAGGGAGGAAAAAAAAAAGAGAGATACTTTTAGCTAAGATTTGAAATGAAGTTAACATGGAAATTTGACATCATGTTGTGGATGACTGCAGAGTTATGTCTGTACTTTTTCTGCTCCTGCAGATCTTTCAGGAAAGGTGAATGTAGGCTATTGTTCACTATAACACTGAAAGGTGCAACCACTCAGAAAGCATAGGTAGCTAAGCATGAAAATACAGCCTGGGGTGTTTTATGCTGTTTTAAAAACATTTTTAGAAGAGTTTCAGAGGACAAAAATAATAGATAGTTAGACTGCCTACAGTTTGCCAGGCATATAGACTGCTAGGTTGCTGCCTTTTCTCTGTTTCAGTGTTGCCAAGTCCAAGCAGAATACAAAACTAATGAGACATATCCTGAAATATCAAGCGATTTTATTTTTAAATAATGACCTTTCAGGGATTTTTTCCTTCTAATATTTTAGCCATTTGGATGTTTGCTTCGTGTTTCAAGCATTAGTTAAACACTGATTTATTTTTTAAGGAAAAAAGAATGCAGATAGCTTGAACAATGTTTAACAGCTAGAATTTTAAAGACAATGTATGTCAAGGGATTTGTAATCATATAACACCATTAAGCAACTCTACTGATGTCACTAAACACAGTTATAGTAACGATGAACACGACATAGACATAGATAATAGAAGACAGTCTTCCGCGATGACCTGTAATTCCTGCCCTGGTTCCCTGCTGTTCCTATCCTCCAGAGATATCAAAAAATTATGCTCCAATTAGTCTTTTCAAAGGAAAACAGCAGTCATTTCTTCATAGATGTAAGTGAGGAGATAGATAGCCCTGCTGTGAAGTCCGTTTTGCTTTTTGTACCTCACAGCAGGGAGGCAGAGTTTGCCAAGTGCTCCCTTTATGCTTGGTTGTGTGCAAGTTTTCTGTCCTGTTTTCTTGAATCCTGTGATTCAAGAAAATTGTACTGTGAACCTAGGAGCTGTAAAAGTGATCCAATACCTAGGTTTTAAGAATTGCAACCTGTGTGGGAATGGGATTCACCACTTACCTTGAAATTGCTCTGTCTTCAGATTACACAGGAGGCAACTGTAAAGCAAGAATTTATTTAAACAATTTGATCTAGCCAGTACATAAAAGGAACCTCACACTTTAAACTCCCTATCATTTAGACCGGCTCTCAGAGTTTTCTGTCTGTCCACTCATATATTAAATACTGTTGTCATAGAATAAACACATTGCCCTTCTGCAAAGATGTTGGGAGGATTGGACCGTGATGGATATTGGAGAAATGAAGGAAATGGCTGCAATGTAGTGCTGAATGCAACTGGTTGTTGTTTGTGTGTTTGGTGTTACTGTGTTGGTCTAGAAGTCAAAAATGTCTTCACAGATCTACCATCACGTAGTGAATTTCTTCCTAATGCATTGAATTGCAGAATTCAGTAAGGTGATTAAATTAGTACTTTCTTCTGTCTAAAGTCATTAAGTACCATTTTTAATAAATTATATATCTTCTCTGGTTCATAACTCAGACATCTAGGCATACCTAAATTTATTTTTGATTCCTGTTTTTTGGTTATGACTCCACATAGCTATGTGGCACACCATCTGGACCGAATTCTATGTGAATATTACTGCAGTGTGCCTTTTTATCTCCTGCAGGTGATATTTAATTCTGTTTGTAAACTAAATAAATTTTATAAGCTCTGTCTAATACATAGTAGATTTACTGTGAGAAAGGTACTGATTATAGGTGGAAAATCTAAACTGAGCAAATTAAAAATAAGATAAATATATGTAATGAAAAGATTCTAGCTAGACAGAATGTTTACTATTTGTAAATTGAATCTGGGGGGGCATATTCTTGTAAGAAGAAATTGATTTCTCAGCAAACAATACTTTCATTTTTCAGGTGGAAAATCAACAAACTGGGAAGGAGGTATTCGTGTGCCAGGACTTCTCCGTTGGTCTGGAGTGATACAGGCTGGTGCTTATATTCATGAGCCAACAAGTAATATGGATTTATTTCCCACCATAGTCAAACTTGCCAATGCACAGTTACCCTCTGACAGGTATGCGCTGTAGTTATCTCTGTTTCAGAGAAAGTCTCGGGAGTGTTTTATACATGCTAGTGATGTCTACTGAGATAGAGGTGAGAATGAAAAGAAAGAAATAGATTGTAAAAACACATTTTGTCATTCCTTAGAGTAGTGTGTTGTCACTTTTCATATTGACATCCTGATATATTTTACAGAAATGTTGTATGTAAATACGACTTAACTTGCAGAACAAGCACTAACAAACAAGAAGATAAAGGAATACCACCAAGAGCAACATACCATTTACTAAAAGCAAAAAATGAATGTATCAGAAAAGGCTCTGTTCTGCATGTGGCAGAAATAGGAACTGCAAGTGTAAATTATTTTAAACATTCAATCTTGGCTTCAAACACTCAATCTTGGCTTGCTTAGTATAACGAAACACACCAAAATGCCAGTTAGGCTTTTTGCAGAGGTTTTTTTTGTTCTCTACCAAGTTAGTGAAAATAATCCCTTTCAGAGTTTTGCAGCCTGATAAAAAAAACCCACTGGACTTCTAAAATTCATGAGACGCTTAATCGATGCTCCTACATGCCACTGCTCTGTCTTGCTCAGGAGACAAGCAAAGTGTCTCCACCTAAGCTCTGTTGCCATCCAAATCCAGTTAGTGGAGAAACCTGCTGATACGCGTCTTTGAACACATCTACCACATGCAAACTGTTTTGAGCACAAAACATCCAGAATCCGTGTGGGAAAAAACAGTGGTGAGCAGAGATGTTCTGCTAATGATGATGCTTTGAGTGCTTGATGGAAATGGCAAGGCAGGACACATGTAAGACGTGAAAAATTAGTCAGGCTGGTCCTGAGAGATACTCTACAAGCAGTTAACTTTGCCAAACCTAAGCAGTTCAGATTGTTCTTAATGTGGGCAGATCTTACACACTTTGTTTTCATACTGCTTGAGTGAAGACTATGCACTGATGTTTTATTTTTATCTCTTTGATAGAAATCCCAATATAGTTGTGTAACTTTCACTCGCACGTTGCTCCACTCTGATTCTTCTGTGTAGTCTATATGCCATAATTACTCTTTCATGGTAGGACATGGATTAGCTTGAAGCATTTGTGATTCAACATCTGACTTCCTGTCACTCCACTGAACTATTCCTGAGAAAGAAGAGGAGTGACGGATTAGGATTCAGTGATTGAGAGGTTGAAAAGGAAAGGAGGAGGTGCTCCTAGTCAAAGAAGAAAAATAAGTCATCAGGAAGGAAAGTCTCATATAACCCCCCGAAACCAGCAGCTGTGGGAATGCAAGAGAGCTGGAGACACGTTACTGGAGACACCCTTTCCCCCTTCAACAGGCTGTAGAGCAGAAAGTGTCCAGTGGACATCTGTCCATCTCTCAGCTTGATAGTGAGGAAGCCTGCAGGGGCAAGTTGAAAGTGCCTTACTCAGGTGAGAAAACATGACAAATTGAAACTGGGAAAGACTCTAATTCAACAGACCTCCACAGACGGCACCCAGAAAGCAAAGTTACGGAACAACATAGCTTTAGGAACTCCAGGATGTTTTCCTGCCCATTCTTTGAGAAGAATCCTACTCAGAATAGTGATGTTGCGTGGAATTACTACCAAGAATTCTATAGTCCTATGTAGCTCATGGCGGTGCAGGGTGAACGGTTGGGCGTGATGATCTTAAAGGTCTCTTCCAACCAGATGATTCGATGATTCTATGGCTTAAAAAGTGAAGTTAGTATCTCTCTTGTAGTAGTTACACTAACGTAAAAAGGACTTTACATGTTAGTAAAAATTAACATAGACTTTTTAGACTCTTAAAAGTTCCAAAAAGGTTTTTATCAGATGTTGTTCAAAATGCTGAAAAAAGAATTACCTGCCGATCTGTATATCAGCACAAGTGGTTTCCTATAAAACTCCTTGTCAAATTTGTAATGCACACCAGGTAAAAAGTGCAGATTTTGATTCCTCCCCTGCCAGCTGATTCCAGGAATTCCAGAGCTGGAAATGTTTAAATGCCTTGCTTATTTTATTACTCCATTTTGATGTAAGTTGACTGACTTCTTCAAAGCATGATCAAAATTGTCCAGTAGCATTTAGAGAATGTGGATTTATATCTATGTGTTTGTATGTGTAGTTGATAAACACATATTTAAACATAATTCATTCTGGACTTTGAAATGATTACTTTTGTGTTAAATTGAAGCATACATAAATTGCTGGACAGAGTTCATACCATTACTTCTGGGGATACTAGCAGAGCACAGCATATATTTCTCTTGGTTTAGGGTTATTTTGATCAGACTACTCGCAAACAGCTTGAGCAAGTACGTCTGGAAGACTGTCTTATAGCAATATTTCACATATGTCTGGTCACTTTCTTAGGAAAAGAAAAAAAAAGAAAAAAAAAGATTGAGGAAACAACCATTCCTAATGGCAAAATATAAAATCAATGTTTCCTCAAAAAAGCAAAGGGAAGAGCACCTGAGGCTTTTTCTCTGTATTAACCATCTGCAGGTGGCCATTCAGATTTTTTTTTTAAATGGTGGAAATGCAGAATTCTGCTATCTCAGTAAAGTGAGGTTTGGGTTATTCTTATGATGTGGAAATATTTTCTTACTCAGAGTTATAGATGGACGTGACCTGATGCCCTTACTTCAAGGAAAAGTTGCCCGATCCAAGCATGAATTTCTCTTCCATTACTGTAATGCATATTTAAATGCAGTGCGCTGGCATCCAGGAAACAGTAAGTAAACTTGACTGTTCACATTTTAAATATTTAATAGAATTTTTATTGCAGCTTGAAAAGAATCAGCAAAAGGTCTTGGGCTATAGTAACAAACAAGTTATTTAACATATCTAGCTGTTTTTCTTCACTTTTCTTTTTGCTAGCATGCACCTATTCACCATTTTACTCTTTGATGTTAGTTTGTTGCTATGCATTAATTACATATCAGCACAATACGGAGAACTATGGTATCTAAAAATTTGGGGGTTTAAACTTACTTGAGAAAGAATCTGTATTACAGAATGAAGCAGTCAGGGTTAACTCTTACAGCTTCCTAAGAATGTAGAGGTGATAGGATGACTTCCTGAGTAACAACAGCACCAGTTTGATGTCAGCCTGGCCATTTTTGTTATTGGGATAGCAAAGTATAGTAGAATCACTGAGTCAAAGCCATAATTATCCAATAAATGAATACAGTCTTATGGGGTCTCTTTTCATGCTTTTTATGGACAATATAATTCCAGTTAGTGGGCCAAGGAAAAAAGCATTTGCCATTGATTTGCTCCTTTTTAGCTACCAGCTTGCTGTGTCTGGTACCAACTTCCACGTTATCCAAAGCACATTTACTTTTCTATAAAAATCTCTGTACTGAATGAAGTCAAACACACATTTGCCTCATCTCAGTTGACACTCAAAGTGACGACTTCTGTTACAATTTCAAAATGACCATTCAGAATTATTTCCTCGTTTTGATTCCCTCCCATCATCAAAAGGATTAAATTATTCTGTGTCGTGAGGAGGAGAGAAGTAGGCAGAGCTCCAGGCAGGCAGAGAAGCTGTCTTTCTCAAACATATACCTTTGCAAGATGAAGTACCCCTTGTCGGAGGAAAGGGTCAGCTTTGTTATTTTCTGAAGGAGAGTTTAATGGGAAATGAAGGGGAGCAATGATGAGGGACTAGTCTATTGTATTTACTTGAGTGGCAAGATTGTAGACTGTAGATTCTCCCTTTACCCTTTCTCCAAGGCAATCACAAGAGAAAGCCCTCTCAGAGCCTTGCAATAACATTTTTATAACAGTGGTCTGATTTCTGTATGGAAGGTTGACACAGTTTCACCCCAGCTGGCAACTAAGTACTGCATAGCCACTGGCCCATTCCCTCCTGGTGGGATGGGGGAGAGCACTGGAAGGGTAAATGTGAGAAAATTAGTGGGTTGAGATAAAGACAGTTTAACCAAGACAAGCAAACCAAAGGAAGAAATTCATTCACTCCTTCCCATTGACAAGCAGGTATTCAGCCATGTCCAGGAAAGCAGGGCTCCATGACACATAGAGGTTACTTGGGAAGACAAACACCATCACTCTGAATGCCTCCTCTTCATTCTTCTTCCCTAGCTCTATGTACTGAGCATGACGTCACGTGGTATGGAATATCCCTCTGTTCAGTTTGTGTCAACTGCCTCAGCTGTGACCCATCCCAGCTTCTTGTGCACCCCCAACCTACTTACTGGTGGGGTGGCATGAAAAGCAGAAAAGGCCATGACTCTGTAGGCACTGCTCGGCAATAATGAAAACATCTCTGTGTTGTCAGCACTGTTTTCACGACAAATCTAAAACATAGCCCCATACCAGCTACTCTGAAGATTAACTTTACCCCAGTCGAAACGATTGCAAAGGGGTTTTGATATACTACCTTGTCAGAAGAGGCAATAGCCAGATATTCCTCTCTACTCTCTTTTGTACCAGTCCCCTGGGAGTGCTCAACATCTCCTGTCTCACTTGCCCAATCTTAGATCTTCAAAAATGCCTTTTCCATGTAGACAATGCAATCATATTTGTAAACGTATTTGTTGCAGTCAGCTAAAGGTTTGCCCCTGTTTATCTCTCTTCCATGTGTTATTGTTGTATAGAGATAAATATACTTGCATTACAGCTGTATGCACCCGATGCTATCTGTATTGCTGAGGGTGCTCGTGTGGAAAAACGAGTATGGTTTTTCTTCTGATGTCTCTGCAGCTCCATATGAAGCAACTGATAAGTTCAAAATGCATTATATTACTAGGTAAAGTATTATTGTTTTCTACCCTTCCACCTCAGCTCATTCTTGTAACTAATCTCAGAGTCCATCCACAGTCACTCTTTTGGGTACTATTAAGTGATATTTTAATATGTGAAAATGAACACAAGTAAAGCAGAAAAACAATGCAGTGCTTTTTTTTTTTTTTTCTTTTTCCTGGAAAAGCAATTGTTTCAAACATTTAATTCAAAATGATGCAGAGTTTTTGCCTAGCAACAAAGAACTAAATTAGAAGTATCCTATGGCAACAGTTCATTCCCTATACTTAGGAACGCATCTGAGAATGTGAATGAGTCTATGTTCATTAAAGGCAGACTAGAAGGCTGGAAAATTGTGCGACTTTGACTTAACCTCAGCATGCTCCTATTATCAGTTACAAGGCTGTATGTCCTGAGGGTTTGGTACAGACTGATCACCATTCCTAGCTCTACATGTACTCAATGTCTAACACGCTTTATGGCCTAAATAATACCACACTCCTCCATGAGGACACACATTTTACAATATCCAGAAATAACTGTGGGCTGTCTCAATCTTTGAGTTGCACCTTGCCAATGATAGCACTTAATTCACAGAGGCCCACCAGAAGCAGATGCTTGGTATTCTTAAGGAAAAGGTGATATTCTTTAGCTAAGAAAAATCAAGAAATTCTTGAAAAAAAGTCATCAAGGAACAATTATCTCTTTCTGTGTACTGTAAACAACCTTTTAGACCAGGAAAGACTTGTGTTATTCTTAACCTGTGTTCCCCAGTGAGTTAACTGTGTTGACTACAGCTACTTTGGAACTGTGTAAAACCATAATACCTTGCCCGTACATACAGGCCAAATGCTGTCCAGCTCTGCCTCCCACTAGACCTGAGGCTTAGTGGAAGAAACCATCATGGTGTGAAATGATAACCCGAGCCATGTCCAGCATATTCTGCACTGCTCTTTTTAGAAAGACCCAATTGTCCGAGTAGTTTAAGACTACATTATAGACTGCTGATGCCTTTATTAAACATGTAATTTCTATTAATTTTAAAGATGCACCTTTTGAAGAACAAAGCTATGACAGCCAGAAGTTCATAGAAGAGAAAGCTTATAACTGTTATGGAAAACGCAATTTATTTATTTATTTATTAACTAAAGTACAAAGCAATCAAAATAAAGGGTGAATTTATTAATGCATATATTCTCATATTTTTTTACTCTATTTTCTGGGAAGTCTTAGTTTCTATGTGTGCTTAAGCTTGCATATTCCTCTTTTTTTCCCCCTAGAAAATCAAAGTGTAGAATTGGCTTTTATCCTAAGGAAAAATGTGTATACCAGGAAGTGGGAGGGAAGAAAAAGTTCTAGTTAGCCATTTGGTCCCTCATTTCCTCCATCACACCACAGTTCCCTTAGTAACTTTGTCTTTGCCATTGTTAGTTTTCCACTGAGCTTCAGTCTGAAAAAGCTTTTTTCAGTTTAACTTTTGACTCTTAGACTGTATATATGAAACAAGTAAATTTAGCATATGTTACATTTAGAGTACTTGCACACCTTTGACTTGCTTGCAAGTTTCTAGAGTCTGACTTAAGCAGGTGTGTTTCTCACATCACTCAAGGAAAGTCAGAAACTTCAGAGTGAGCAGTTACCATTTTACATTTATATGTTTAGAGACTAAGCATTCCTTGTGACCAAATCAATACACATCTTCATTAAGACATATTAGTTAGGTCAGCTGATGCATTCACAATTTACTTTTCCCTTCATCAGCCCTTTGAAGGAGCATTTAGAGGTTATGTATGTGCTACATAATGCTCTTTTCAACGAAAATGTCAAAATTTAATCCTTATCTTTTCTAGAGACACATGAGGGAAAGAATCTTTCTTCTACTTTGCTTCTCTTTCTTAGTCACAGATAATAATCTAACACCGTTTTTTCCTTCATCTCTCTTTAATTTACTTACATTTTGCCCGATACTAAAAATTAATGCACATTATTCTTCACATTCTGTATTAAAAAAGGAATGAAATATCAGGCAATTTTCTTTGCTCATGATTTATATCTCACTTTTATGGGCTTGTGCAGGCTGACACTTGCTATCAGTGCCTTGGAAACAGCCAAGAACTACAGTCCTAGTCCATGGAGGATGGTTTCCTGTTATTTTTAAACCTTATAAATACATATAATTTAATTGATCTGTTAATATTACAGAGAGGAAGGCATGCTAAAACAGCATCAGCAAAGTAATTTCCCCTTATCATTGCTTTTTCTCCACATCTGCCTAGTGTACCATTTAAGTAACAATTTATGAAAGTAACACCTTTGGAAGAAAACCCACAACCCTTCTTTCTCCCTAGTAAAGTGTAATCTTTTAGGTTTAGCAATCATTGGACACCTACATTTAAAACAAAGCAAATGTAGAATCTGCTTTTACTTTCTTAAGCTGAGCCACCTGAAGTTTTATGCAGCATTCTGTTAGCTGTGTATGTCATATTATACTTTTAAGTCTGATCATGTGTTCTGCTCGTGCAAGTAGACCAGTACTTGTGTATTTGATAAAGTTATAATTTAGCATATCTGTCTACTAAAAAACTATGAAGAGCTCTCTCTCCAGAACATTCCTGGCTTATGAATCAAGACTATTAAAAATGCATTTCTATGACAACTTAATTATAAGGAAAGAATGTATCAGATAAGGAGCAAATATACAGTTGAATGGAACTCCTACATCTTTCAGACTCCTCTGATTCTGTGCAAAATTTTCATTTGTTAAGGAGGAAATATATTGTAGTCCGATGTAATAAACATTGAGAAATGTAATACAATGCAGTCTGTACTATAAAAAAATAATCTTCACAGTATTTTGGTACTACTACTATTAATATACTAATGTTTCTGATAAATGCTAGAGCGACTTTACTAGCAGCACTTCACCTATTCTGTTTCAAAATGGATTTCATTATTCAGTGGAAAATGTCATTCAGTAAATAAAATACAAAGAGACATGCCATGGCAAGTTAAATTGAAGCCCTCTAGACAATAGAACAAAAGTAGCTTATCTTGTAAATAAAATGCTTTAAAGACAGTAAAAGTTCACTGAAAAACTTTCTATAGAAATTTTCTTCTTTGCCTCACTTAACAAACAGGTTACATCTCAGTTAGTGTTTATTCTGGGTTTCTTGCATGTTGTCATCTACTGGAATTACTGAAAATAGTTCAGTCAGATTTACCAACTAGGGATTCTTTCTGTATTATCACAGAATTAAAGCTATTCCAATACCCAGCTGTGACAATGTCCTCCAGCATCCAACTGCCTATGGTATTTCATGAGACGTATTTTGTTCTTTTGCTAGGGGTAGTGGGATGTTCCGAGACACACATATAGGCTTTTCTGCAGTTTCAGCTGTTACAGGTTAAAAAGAGACAAAGGGAGAATCAAAGAGGGTGCATTCTCTTTTGCGGTTTTCAGACTGAATACACAGGATAAATTTACCAAATAGTGGCTTTAAGAACTTCCTCCAGGTTTAGTTTGACTAAAGTTTAGTTTGACATTGGAGTCATAATAAAAAGAGGACAAAGCAAGAAAGATCTGCTCAGAAGCGCCAACTTCTGATTTGGACAGGTACAGCCTTTCTTGTGAAATACAAATAAAATAAGACCTGTTTCAGGAGAAATGAAAGTAAGAAGAGGAATGCATTGCACTCTTAGATACTTCTCGAAAGGACTATGATATCCATACCTTAAGAAGTAATAAGCTTTACTTAATTAATCAAGAGGGCTTGCATTATTTGCAATGCCATTCATTGCTTAATTTTTGATAGTATCACATCAAGTTTAATAGTTCAAATCTATAAACTGAATTGATACGGTTAAAGAACACTGACCTGTGAACACAATATTGTCCTGAGAGAGAGAGTATAAGAGAGAGAGACTAGGCAGGTAGCAAAGCCTGTAAAACCTATAAAACCAGGAAGCTTTATACAACCAGCTTAAAACTGTCTTCCTACAATCTAGTTCTCAGTGCAGGTGAGGCTAGTGGTTGTCGCTAACAAACGGAAGCACACTAATTTGCATGTGAGAGATAGTTTGGAGTGTATGGTGGTACTATCTGAGTACTATGTGAAAATGCCAGCCCTTCTTTGTTCAGTCCTCTTAGCATTTGAGAAACAATCATTCAGACATCCACAAAGTCAATTAACAGTTCTATTTTCTCTGAAGTAGAAAGTATTAGAGATATCTCTAAATATTTCATATTTTGAAGATATCTTTTAATATTGCTTCTACTTTCTTAATATGATGAAGAAATTTCAATTCGTTCCCTCATAAGTAGGTTTCCACTCACTTCCTCATTACTATCTTAGTAACAGGAGAGCAATTTTTTCATTGTGTTCGTTGCCATACGGCGAATGAATGTAGCTTCATATCTAAATGGTGGGTTGTACTTGTCATATCCACTAGACCCATTGGCAGAATCCATGCCCTTGCCTAGCTTTTTCCTACTATTTTGCTTGCTTCCCCAAGAAGATTTTTCCAGTTATGGTTTACTTACCTTCTCTATGGTAAGCACAAGATTTAGAGGGTGCTGTTGCAGATTAGTAAGGATTCTCGTTGAGAATGCCAGCAGTTATAGTTACTTGCTTTCAGTGCTTAACAATACAAAGGAAGGTAAATTTAATAGAAGTTTGATCCAAGACTTTCTTCTTTTGCATTTCGTCTTCTAAGGGAGAGACCATGTGACTATAACTGCTATCAAGGAAACGTTTTGTTTTCTTACAAAGAAATACTTTTTTTTTAATTTGAATTTCTTTTTTTTTAATTTAAAAATTATTCTTTTCATACCAACCTCATAACTTTTCACAGAAAAGAACAGATGGGAAAGGATAAGAAAGCAAGGATAAACATTTGAAGGAATAAGATTTTCCTATTGTCACAAAAATTTTTGCTTTCTGGCTAGAAAGAACAGGCTTCTTCAGTCAAAGTAAAATTGATGTAGGAATACTTGTGTCTCAGAGAGCCATTCCCTCAGTGAAAGACCATGTTAAATGTCCTTTGATATTGACATTGTACACACAGATTTTCAGTGATCATATCAAAGTGCTTTTTCTTCATGTAAAAATAGCAACCATAACATACTGGTCTGTTGAATCCAAGATATCCTAACCTAAATTAGTAATGTTCTTAGTGAACAGAGAAAGGTTGACAAGTTTCAGTGATCATATAAAGGCAAAGGCATTTAAAATAGCTAATTCAGTATTATTTAAATTTCAGCTTGAATGGCTTGCTGTCACATATTGTGTCATGCACTTCTGAACGTACAAAAGAAAAATGTTATGGATTTTTTTCCTGTATACTCTAAAGATAGCAATAAAATTAAAAAAAAAAGTCTGAGTTAAACAACTGTCTGGTAATTTTTTATGTATTTGTAAAGGTAGCAGTAGTCAAAACAAATAGAAATAACAACAACTACATAAAAGAATATATAATAATGCACTACAACTTTCAGAAATGAATTTCGGCTTACCAAGTAACATAAAAAGTGGGTCTTTAACAATTTCTGGAGCATTACACTTCCAAAAATATCTTTAGTTCAGTGTTGGATTTGAGCCTGCAGCATTCTGCATGTTACATTGAGAACATAACACTGATTCATCCTAATTTTAAAATCAGATTCAAATGGCATATGTTGTCTTAGGCAGTGTTCTTCAAGGGAATTAGTTAACCCACCCCACCCCTGCCCAACCTACCTAGAGTATTCTGTGTAACATAGACTCTAACATCCAACTAATCCTAGAAAATAAAGCAAAGTATTTGTTTATTAGAGAAATTCCCTGGAAACCTGTCTAGCAAGAGTGGGTGACTGCTCAGTATGCCATAAAAGAGCATACCATGAAAGACAGAATATATAGTTATAGAATAAACCAGTCAATGCTCGAACGGCTGTTCACTAGGACAATATTATGCTGATGGCCAGTGCACAGTGCAGCTGTGGATGATGTGCATTTCGTACCGTGTAGTTGCTTCTGAAAGTAAGTCCTGATCAGCACTTTGGAAAGGCACCATGATCAGGAATATTCAGTAACCATTGTACGTGTCCTCGCATCCCAGTACCAACAGTGATTTTTCTGTTAATTTCAGATATTTTTATGTGGTCTCAAACTCTTGAAGGACACGTAGTGTACTACATTTTCCAAGTATTTTTTGTTAAGACATCCAGAGTTTCCTGAAACTAAAAGGAAAAAAAAAAATCCAGCGTATTTAATTTGTTTCTTGTTTTGTTGTTCTTAGCAGGGAAATTTTATAGATGAGTTTGTGTAAAATCTTTTTGAAACTGAAAGAGACTGCATTTCACTAGTAGATTTTTATCTCAGTTCTGTCAATGACCTCTTAGTAGAAATGCAAAGTCCATGAAGTAGTATAGAACGAGTTCCTACGGATTGTGATATTTTTCAAATTTATTCAAAATTTTACCCCCAAATTTATTGAAAATAATTCTTCAGATGCATTTCAGTCATATTGAGCAGAATAATAAATATACATTTTTGTTTTTATTGACTCCATGGTCTCCCAGATGTGGGACTCTAATGCAAGCCTTTGTGAGACTTACTCACTCACTCCTCTTGCATATTGGTGTTTTAAAGGCAAATAGGTTTCTATTGTTCATAGTGGGAAGGGGAAGTAGACATCATAGTGCAGTCACATCATTAAAAGTCAACAGGACCATAAAAGCCCCATAAAGATCATGATAATTTAGCACTTAATATTAGCACTAGTGCAATAAAGAAAAGCTGAGTCTTTTAGTGTTAGGAAGTGTTAGTCATCCATAAGATAATTTTGTCATTACGAAGTGTGTGCTATATTTTCATTTCCAGCCTTTACCTAGCATTATAGTTACCTTCACCTCAGTTCGTATGCTGGATGGTAAAACTACTTTGCCAGCAAACCTTTATAATTTGGGCTCAGCAATGTCTTGATCTACTGCGGTGATGAAGATTCCAAACCAAATATAATTTTCTACTCTAGACCTTCCTTATAGAATTGTAATTTTGGAAGGTTTTCATTGACTCACACATTTTTTTTCTTTCTGAACAGACAAAGTGCACCCCCCCCCCAAACCAATTCCGAACTCTAAATACTTTATGTCTTCCAAAAGTCAACACTGTTAATTAATCATTTGATGGAGCTCCTAAAACACTGCCATGATATATACATATAATGTTAATTAGGGGGAGAATAGCAAAGTATAAATGGTCTCATGAAGATTTTGAGTCTGGCACTGCAAAAATATGAGGTAGAAATGTTAGACAAGACATTGTGAGTAAATAAATCTACCTAAGTGAAGAGTTATACTTGTTTTGGTATCTCAACACTCCGTGGATGCTTTTTTCTTAATACATTTTTCTCCAATACTAGAATGCTGTGGAAAACATTAAAATTAGGACTCATTAGTTCTTCATGGCCACGGTGTCTTAGAACTGCAAATTTTGAAGTCCCACTAGGGTCCGTGTCCATTTTCTTTACTTCTCTTCATCTCTCAAATTATCCCAACATTCAGCCTAGCAAATGGGGATTTGCTGCAACTAAATTGCTGTTTGCTTTTAATCAGCTGTTACATTTTTTTGTCTAAGGGAAAATGTAATTCCTGCCTGTATTATGTAGACTCTGAATATTAAGGCATTTATATAAAAATGACATTTGCTGTAGCTTTTCCCTCTCTGTTTTATGCAGCATACCCAACTAACTTAGAAGATAAAACAATGCTTTTTGCATGAAAATTCTTCGTATTTTATCTGCATGAAGTGCTATACGATATCACGTTTTTACTGTCTGATTTCTCAAAGTCTAATCCTCAAATTTAATTTTGATTCAGAAGTATTATATAAAAGTTTGAAGTTATGAATTACAGTTATGGAGGATGATACTGACAGTTCTATAATAGAGTAGTAGATTGCTTGTAGTGTTTATAGTTGGCAATGATTTTTGGGTTCTGAAAACAATGCAATTGCTACTAAAGCCAATTTTCAGCTGTAGCCAGAGGCTCTAAAAGCATATATCTATATGATTCAGAAACAACTGTAGCCCTTGAGTGTTCAGGTAAGTTTTCAAAAAGCAACTTAGAAGAAAGCCAAAGATAAACAAAAGTTCTTTTCTTTCCAGAGAAAATCAGTTTAATCAGTAAGAACTATTTGTATGTATGTTATGAAGGCATGAGTTTATGCGTGAGTATGAGGAGAAACATAGGTGTCACCGAAGTGAAGATTGTTTGAATTATGCTGTGAGAGGGAAGTTTTGTCATAAAAGCTTGGAATTTGCTAAAATCCCTAATTATCATGTGGAAGAATTCATCCTAACAGTGCTGGTCAGCATAAGAACACCAAAGCTAGAATCAAGCAAATGAGGGAGAGAAAAAAATGTAGCTGTTGTGTAATGCAAAAATTGACCGTTTGAATAGCTGACTTTTTAAAAAAAACAAGTATAGACAGCACATAGGATTCTGTTTGGACTCCTGTTTGCAATGGTCACTTTTAAACTTGGAAGGAAAACTTCTAGACTTCATGCATTATTTTGGTTTTCATTCTTTATTTTTATCTTTTTAGTATTGAAAAAAAGGTTAGTAATCACCTGATGCATTCTTTAGTTGTAGACAATATACTATGATAATTGAAATATGGATTATAACAAAATTAAATCCATTATGAGAAATGGATTATGATACTTAAAATACTGGGATTATGACATTTAAGTTTATCAAAATCAGCAAGTTTTACAGATTTTTTTACAACTAATATTATTCCATTGAATATCATACTTTGACAGTTTGCAGGTTTATCTTTCTAAAAGTCTTGCAAAGTGCATTAACAGGTTTATCTTAGTTCGAGAGTAAGTGCTGAACACAAGTGTCTCGGTTTAGTTTCACGGTCAATGGAAACACAATCAGTCCGTGGATAGAAAAGCAACTGGGAATTGCAAAGAAATGTACAAGATTACAGGTTCTTCGTTCATCTGCTTCAGTTCGTTCACCTCCGCCCTAGCATTGCTGCTATATCATTTAGAAGTTATGATGATCTCAAGAATGCCAAGTAGCTCCAAACACCAGGTCTATGCAGTGGCAACAAAAGGCTGGCTTAGAAAACCATGCTGGTGCTCACAGTGAAGCTGTTGTAATCAAGAAAAGGTGCTGAGAAATGCTTTAACAGGATTTTGGCACTTGATGCTAAATAGATTATACAATGCCTGTAGCTCCTGAGCATCATCAAAGACCTCTTTTTTTTTCACCCCCCTTCATGTGACAAAGTATTTCAGGTCTTCAGTTAGGAAGTGTTTTAATTTCTGCCAGTGCTTTTAAATAGTTACAGTGTACTGATTTGGGGGGTGGGGGGTGAGAAAGAAAAAAGAACTAAGTTCTAGGAAATGTATTTGAATGTTTAGCAACTAGCAGGTTTAACTAAAGGAAAGTAAATGTACTATTCATATTTCACCGTAGCGTACCATAGGTATGTATCTTTCAAAGCATTTAATCCATTTATGAGTAACCATGAGAAGTGTTTGTATTTTGAAGACAGAAAATATGCAGAAGTCAACATATTACTGTGTCTTTTTAACACAGGTAAAACTTGAAAAAATTTGTAAATTGTTATCTTGTAATCAAGTGAGAAAATTGAATGTAAATCATTTGAATGCTGCAAAGGATTATTCCCTTGGTAAATGATTACAACTAACTAGGACAGTGCCTACATACACAATGGCCTGAGTATTCCCCCCTAAGAATTTATTCGTGTTGTCAAGCTTGATAAATCTACGTTATTGCTTTGGCATGCAAGAGTCAGCAGCAGGTTTGTACCTCATCGACATGTGACCTTCAGTGCTTGGCTGAGCCACTCGATGCAGTCTCTGCCTAGACACACAAGAGAAAGTCCTCATGGCAATTATACCTGGTCTTTCCTAAACAATTTCAAGCAATTTGTTCTCTTTGTGGATTAAATTGACCTCAGATATATCCTTACCACTATTAGTTGTTAGATTGTGTATTTCAGTTGCTATGTATTTGGACAAGGTGTATGAGAACATACTGTGTTTCAGGCAGGTAGAGAAGTACATTTAGGAAGGCTTAAACTATCTGCATTCTTGGTCATCCAAGGATCAACATGGCTGTGTGACATGTCTGTGTAGGGACATTGTATTCCTATTCTTACAGATTTTGATCTGTTCTTGGGGAGATGGCTATGGAAGCACACAAGCTTTTTTGCATTTAAGTTTTTGTTCTTTATGTGCAAGATAGACAAGAAAAAAGTAGTGATTCAAAGTTTTGAATTCAAAACTAGACAGACCCATGAGATTCAGCAAGAGAGGAAAAGCTTTCAAAGTGAAAGTGAGGGTCTGGGTGATGATAGGAAAATATTTTACGAAGTCCATCTCCTGCCCTGACTTTCATCTGAATGCAGTTTGATAGGGAGATTTCCTAATCTCTAACCCTAACTAAATTTGAGGTTCCTTTTTATGTTTACCCAGTCTAAATTCCAAGATCTTGGTTAGGAATTCTGTCTCACTATTAGTAAAGAAACAGAGTTTAAGCTTGGGCATGTCTAGCAAGAATGCAAACCAGTTAGAGACAGCTTTGGAAGTGTAAGAGAAAGCTAAGCAACCATGTCAACATTGCCTGAATTTGTATGTGTTAATCATCACTAGACTGAGATTGTGGTTAATGTCTCTCAGTGTGCAATGCACTATAGTATGAAGCAGAACGGATTACTGCAAATCACTGCTGAACGTTAAAACAAACCTGGTTTATAACTGAAAATAATTCATGTAATCCATTTTCTTTTTCATTGCAACAGATGAGGAATGTGTTTAGGGTTACTTGCATTGTGGAGAATAGCATAAAAATGCATAGAAGAAGGAACCGGAGTAGTGAATACAATAGAAAAACAATTCCTGGTGCTGCCTGTTACTGTTACTATTTTCACAGATCTTTAAAGAATATTTTAACAAAGAAACCAGCTAAAACTGAGAGATGAAGACTGAGTTTGCAGAACTATGAATTAAAAATAGAATGTAAGCTTCAAATGCCAAAAAACAACTACCAGTATGCAGATGTTTGTATTTCACAACATACTTTGAGTGCTGTCATCACTCTTAACTGCAGTGAGGAGGGAGGGCATATATAAAATTTATATCTTGTCGTGTAATGCCAAAAGCACTTTCAGTAGTTTTGAGGAAGTACAATGTGTGACTGAATGACTTCAGACTGCAAGCTGTTTTATATTCTATTTATTTATATTGCTTCCTAAAATAATGGGTTAAAGCCTTTCAAGTAAGCCATAGTCTATGGGAACATACTCTTAGACCAGTAAAAAGATGTCGTTTTTCATATTCAAGGATGATGCTGTCTTTGTTTAACTCATTTTGTGTAACAGTCTGGACCTCATGGAGCCACAATAAATAATCATAAAGTTGGATTAAGTTTGTGATATAAGTGCCCCCTTCAAAGATCCTTTGAGGCATCCTAGAATTATTACACTGAATTAGTTAAATTATTTATGAATATGAATTAGTTAAAAATAGGTGATCAAGCCAAAGAGAACAAACGTTGTCTCTACCACCTCATTCACAGCAGTGGTCTACCTTCCCTCCTTCAACTGTGCTTCAGAGACTGGAGGGGAAAAAAAAAAATCAGAATTCATTTTGCCACTCATGTATCATGGGAAAAAACCTCAAAGAACCCCATCCTTCATGGCCCATAAAAATGATTGGCTAGAAGTTTTAAGTTAGAATCTGGTTTATAGACATTTTTAGGAGAGAAATCAAACACTGCCCGAAGTCCTAGCAACTTTGTCTTTTTTACACATCAAAGTGTAAGATGGTATTATGCAGAGAATGAAGGACAGTGGCTGGAGTTTCCCAACACCATTGCTGCTTTCTTCAAGTTTGAGATGAAGTCTCTCCATGGCTGATTATATCTCAGCTGAGCACTCTGGATGTTGTGTAGTGCTATTCTA
>NW_010433036.1:28145-32728 GCF_000710305.1 Buceros rhinoceros silvestris
ACCTCTCCAACAGGCCCAAGATGTGGGAAGGGGTTTGTTCAAATACTGCACCAAGGTCTGTGCACCACACAGCTCAAAAAATGCCTGGGCTTACCTGGACATACTAGGTAGTATATAATGTATACATATCCATGTATATGACAGAAGAAGGAAAGGCAACAAGATTTTACCAATGGGATGTTGAGTAACAGGAATTTATGTCTGGTTTTAGAGGATGTTACTAAGCAGATGTGAATTTAATCTTCAGGAATGTAAGATCTGAATGCTGTATGCTGGTTTTTCTTCATGGTGGAGTAGTCAAGTGAAGAGGACACTAGTCTTAGACCTGATAAAACTTCATTCAGGTTTCTTCTTCCTATAAACCTTGAGACATTAAATAAAACACTCACGGTATATCCATCAGTATCAGTATAGCAAAGAAAGAGAAGAGGTTTTGTTAACTCTTTTATTAAGCAACAGAACAGACCACCAAAAAGTAATTTACTCCCCATTTTTTCTCTAATAGTTTGAAGTAGGATATTTGATGAGTGTTGAGGATCATGTGTAGATCCTTGCTTAAACAATTAGTTGAACACTACACAGCAGCTTAAGTCACAGATTACATTGTACTTTGCTAAATTTAAACATGAGGTTATTATTTGTATTCTTAAGCTAAGGTAGAAATACTTTGTTGAAATGAAGGCAATCAAGATGAAATCATCCTCTCAGTAAATTCACAGGGATTTTAACATTCACTTCAGCACACTATAACTTTGCAGAAGGTATAGAAATGAAGTTTACAGTAGACAATGTAATTGTAGTTGGTAATTGAGGGAGTGGGCGACACGGATGAACTCTAGGACAATAATCTGCACCAAAATCTTTATTTAAACTCCTACAAAAGTTTGTGAAGGATTTGTATTTGAAAAAGTTAGTAGATAAAAGACTAAGTGAAAGGAGTGTGCCAATAAAATGTCTTTGTCTTCTGCAATAAAGGAAATGAATGATAGTAGCACAAGTTAGAAGACACCATCCGTCAAGAGAGCTCTTAAAAAATACATTGTAGGAAACAATTGTGCAGTGGCAGGGGGATGAATTAGATGACAAAAAGAAAATTCCTTTGAAATAGCTGAAGTGAGTTTTTGTACTTGTTTGCTACAACTGGAACAGAGGAAACTACATACATTAATATGAGAAGGATACAGGCATTGCATAAGCAGAGCTAACGCAGATGTATTGTAGCTAGTGAGTGTATCTCATTGAATGATTACTAAAGATGAGTAAGACTCATTAAGAAAGGTATGTAAAAGTAATATGTATGAACAAGGAAGGCAAACCTTTCTGTATTTTCCAGCCACATCAGTTAATCAGTTAATCAGTTAATGTGGATTTTATATACACTTGAGAGGAGATATTTAACCCACTATCTATGAACACTGCGCAATCTTTCATAACCTGCATCGCCATGTTGATACATATTTGATCTTAGAAAACAAAATTAAAGACGGACAAAAGAATGCTGGAGAGAAAAGAAGGTCGACTCTAACTTGGGGTGATTCTGAAAGTGACTCCAACAGAACTGTGAAAGTCCCCAGTGCTGGCAGTAGCTTTACTGACAGCTAAGTATCTTCCAGCTCCCGAGCAGAGCAAGCAGAGCTGGGTGCTGATGACAGGGTCCACCAATAGTCCCAGACTAGGCAAAGTGGTGATGCAGGTTCGAGGACCTTTCAGGGAGTCTAGTAAGAAGCAGGAGGAGGTGGGGGAACAGGCAGAAAGGGAAGAAGGGCTATGACCTAAGGCCATCCAGAGACAGAGCTGGGAACAGTCACTCCTGCAGCACCACTCAGGCAGGAACTGATGGCCTTGGGCTGAGCTGAAACGGGAATCCTGGTTCATGGGCAGGGTGCATGGATGAGCCTCCACCCTAGGGCTAGGCAGGGCCAGTGAGACTCCTTGGTGCCCTCAAGACTCTTGACACTTCAGATTTCTAGCAAATTCTGAGGATGGTGATACATGTAAATGACTACATTGTAAACATCTACAGCTGAGCTAACCTGAGTTAATCACTTGCATCAAAACAGAAACATGCGGAATTCTTCTCACCTTAAAAGAGTCTTCTAACAAAGGTAAGAAGCAGAGTAGTGTAGGCTGATAACTAGCTCACATAAAGACCTCCACATTGCAGTGGACCAAAATTAGGTGAGGTGACCAGACTGTCAACTTTCATACTAAGTAGCAGCATAGTGATGAGCAATAAATCCTATTCAGTATCTGAATTTAAAATGAGAAATGCCTTGTCACCTTTTTCACAATGGGAAAAAAACATGTTAAGTGTCAGGAATGACAGTATGAGAGCCTTTTGAAGTTGCACTGGAAGTTTTAGGATCATATAATTTAATTAGTGTAGTTTTTCTTTTAAAAGAGTAGAGGTTCAAATAAGAGTCTGTTTACACAAGCAATAAATAAGATAGCCACGTTAGAGTGTGTAGTGAAATACAAAGAGTGGATTGGTTTTGTAGTAGAGTGGCAATTTAGCCACTAGGCATGAAAGAACCGACAAGAATGGTTAGAAAAGAAAAACACGGATAAGATACAGATCCTGATTAGAGTTACACTACCATAAAGATCTTCAAGATCTAATTAAGAAAGTGCCACTTTGCTTGTTCAGTTTTCCTTTTCACACAAAACTAACAGTCATTTACCTTGTCTGTTAGCTACCAGCTCTAGAAGAAGCTTTTTATTCTTTCTTACAGGTGTTGGTGATTGGGGCAGCTCTTAATGTGGAGTCATAGGTGTCCTTCCCCAAAATCACTTTATAAACTTCATTAAGTCTCATTAAACCTCATTCTTTGCCACCAGCCTTTGTTTTACCACACAGTGATAACCTATCAGAGAAATTATGCAGAAAGTTGTAACAATAAGTAAAAAGTTTACATAGTTATATAGACATATATAACTTTCACTGACATTTACACATTTGCATGTTATAGTCTGCAGCAAAGTAGCAAATCTGCATCAAATCTTGAGATTTCCTCCACAATGGAAGGCAAGTGCTACAGACCACTTTTCTGGTTTTGAAGGTCACCACGCATGAAAAACACTGAAGTGTCAGCATGATGTGGACTGAGGTCTGTTCTCCACTAATTCAGCTACACAGTCGCGTGAAAGACTTAAACAGCATCAACATCACAATATGTACATTGCAGGAGAAAATTCACTTTTCCTTCAGTAATAACTCACATATCTTCAGGTTACTTACATCACATTTTTGTTGGACAAGGAGCAGCTCCTTTCTCCCCTCTGAACTGTGTCCTTTTACCCTGTTTCCATCCTGTTCCCATCTGTTTATTCCCCTTTCCCTCCCCATTTCTGAACTTCTAGTCTCGCTGATAGTGAATCTCCTTTTCATCCTCTGAATTCATCAAACCCTTATGTCAGCCTTTCCCTTTTGCAACTGCAAAAGCTGTAGCAAACTCTGACCCTCATGAGGGTTTTCCTGTCATTTGCCTTTTCTGTTTTGCAGTCTCACAAGTTCCGTCACTTCCACTGTTCTCCTTACAGAAGTCTCTTATCTTACAAGTGGGGATTTTTGGTTGGTTTTGTTTTGTTTTGTTTTAAGATCTTTGTGGCTTTTTTCTTTGCTCCTGATTTTCTTCTTTGATTATATCAAGAAGCTATTACCATTTCAGTGCATGAAATATCTGAGTCACTTATTACTGTTTCTTGCTGAAGTCCACTATGATCTTTAAATCTACTTTCTTTCCCCTGCTTCCAAACTTAATTTGTGAGCATCATCTTCACTCTTTGTTTGCCCATTTTTTTTTTCGCTCTCTACCTGATCTTGGTCATTTCATGGAAGAACCGCAATTAAGAAAAGTCTCCAAAAATCCCAAATATTCTCCAAAATCCCTTGTTTATGCTCAGTGTTTCAACTGCATAGGTGGAGGTAGCAGAACAAGCATCAGGTGTCATTTATGTAAACTGTCTCATCAAGTATTTTAATTTGCTGTCTTGATCCTCATATATGAGTTGAATTGGGGTGACACAGTATGGGCATATGGTTTGGTAAGTGTAAAATAACGTAACTGCTGAAGGGGAGAAGAGCATTTTTAGCTTGAGCAGACACCACAGAACTGTTTATATCGAGCTCAAGAAAACTGACCTAATCAACAGATACGCATTTCTGCTAACATGCATGACAAATACTGTTACAGTATTTTCTTGCCTCTGCTCTGTTCTTTGACAGTGGCAGCAGAGTTATTGCTAGGCTCAGGCAGAGCTATTTATACCACGGGACTTGCAGTGTTCCGCTCCCTACTATCAATCCCCTCCTTTGGGAGAGAGAGACAAATAAAGGGTAGGAGAAAAAAATTAAATCCTGCCCTTTTAAAAAATATTTACCCTATTACGAATCATAGTAAGAACATAAAACCAACTTCATAGTCCAGTTGTTTAAGTTGAAATGAAAGAGAAACTTTCTTTTCTTTTTCTTTCTGGTTACTTTTTTTTTTTTTTTTTGGTTTTGGAGGGGTTTTTTGTTTTGTTTTTTGGCTTTTTTTTGGTCTTATTTTCACTTCCCTTTCTCCTGGTTTAGATTGTAAACT